>NC_048420.1:7051401-7081159 GCF_013103735.1 Etheostoma cragini | reverse complement strand
CCCCCCCCCCCCCCCCTCACCTCACCTCCTCTCCCTCCCTCACCTCTCACTGTTGGAGTTCCTGGCTTTCTGGAGGGTATGGGGAACTTCCATTCTGTCTGGGTTAGAGCACTGTATTAGGACAAGAAATATGGATAATGGCAGCACGGCTGGTGCATTATTCAGAAGAACTTCTGCCATTAAAATTAATGAACTTGCATATCATACTTACCTTTGATTGACGGCCAGGTCCAAATCTTCCATATTGTTTTATCACTGGGTTTTATTGCATCCAATCCATAAAGTGGCCTCGTTTGCAGCCCCTGACCATTCCGAAACACTCGTCTTAATAGCGACATCAATTCCACCTTTATTGTCAGTAAGTAAATAGTTGAGGAGGCAAATAAATATCACTTTGGCATGTGATTTATGTGAGCCTCGCCCTCTGCTGTGGCTGAATAGGTACTAAGGAGTACTCCCATCGTCAAGATATTTATTTCTGTCCTCTGTTCAGAGGTCAACTTCTCCGCAAAGCTATTATCTTTCACACTCTCATTAGTTTTAACCTCCATCTCAGAAAGATAAAAAAAAGTTCAAGCAGCCTAATGAGAAAGAACAACTTGGTGAATTCCAGCAAAGCCTCTTTGACTAGTTTATGAGAGGAACAAGACGCTTACTCTCCATCAATGAGTTTTGCAGATGTGTAGCAGTGCTGCAACCTTTGAACTTCATGTTCACCCGGATGTGAGCACTTTAAGCTAACAACAGTATTGGAAACTAAGTCCTCTGGCCACTGTCTGTGGGACAAGTGTGTATGTGTAAACATGTCACACACTGGAGACCGGGTTTTCATATGTGCTAGTGGCACAATCATATGGAAGCAAAGATAGGCTGGGATATCTCTTTTTTCTTCTTCTTTTTTTAAAAGGAACACCTTGTTTCATTTGAATAAATATATCCTCCATTGGAGCTTTCTCTAGCTCACCCAGTGGGAGCATTCACCCAATGTGGGCTGAGTCCAGCAGCGACCCGGGTTCAGGTCCGACCTACAGCCCTTTGCTGTCATCCCCCGTCCCCCTTTCCTGTCAATCCACTGTCACTATCTAATGAAGAGAAAAAGCTCCCCAAAAATATATATATATCCTCCATAGTTTAGAAATTAACCCGTTGCTTAACACTTAACGTTGCAATTGAAACACCACAGAACAACAATGCAATGGCTTCCTTTAAAAACCCATCAGTCTAAATGTGTGTCGTTTGAAGTTTTTGCTCTTTTACATACCCAGTAGTCATTTCCATCTCCATGTTCCATTTTTTTTCTGGTTCTCAGTTTCTGTGTCTGGGATTACCAACCGCTCATGTGAAGGTCTCTTTCTTGGATTATATGGCTGACAGAAATGAACTTGATAAGACCAAGGGGGTAAGCTTCTCCTCTCTAAGCGTAGCTCCCATGGCGCCATTTTAATGTTACGAAGCATCCACCTGCCGTTAGCATTCCATTGACTGCCATTCATTTTGACATCACTTTGATGGCAAATAACTTTACGTCTGAAGCGTTTAAAGACTCTATTTGTCCATTGTTTATTTCTAAAGAAACACAACAATGCGTAATCCATTATCTTTTACCTCACGTTATGGGTCCGTAGCAGGTGTTTTTGTAAAAATAGGTAAACCATTGTGTCATAACTACGCAACTTATTCATAGTCTCATACTCAACAAATCACCGGATTGTCAGGAAAAGCATGGAGACACTTTCAACTCAGATTAGCTGTTTAGGTTTAATTACAAGTGTTAACTAGCATTTTAGTTAGCAATAATTAGCGTGTGCCTATGTCATCTCCTTAAATATAGCTACGCTCTCCGTCTGCTGATTTGGAATGATTGAGATTTCTCTTGCCACAGCTACCAGAAGACTTGCAACTTTCAGACAGGTTGCTCACGTTGCTCTCGTCACATCCACGTTGTCAAGTTCAGTTGGAGGCTGTGCAGAAACGCTCATTCATCACCGGAAAAGTGCTTCTAATATCCTAACTGGTCCAGAGCAATGGGATCTGTTGGTCCATTTCTTTAACTGTCTATGGATAAGGCGGGGATAAGACTTGCTTTTTCTTGCCAAACAGGATGTTCAAGTTTGAATTTTTGGTTACACTTTACTTGAAGGTATCTACATAAGAGTGACACGACACTGTCATGAACGTGTCTTAAACATTATAGACAAGTCATAAACGTTTATTGACACAACACTTCTTTAAGTAAGTGTCATTTGGTTTTGTCATCACAAGTTACGGCCATGTTAGGATTCATGTGTCAGCGTGATGTAACTCTTATGTAGATACCTTCAAGTAAAGTGTTACCAAATTTTTCATTCCAAATTTCACAAATCCATTTCTATCAAGTTGGAAACCTGAGTTTTTCAAATGGAATATGTTTTTTTCTTATTTAGAAATGTGTACAGACAGTGTTGGTGCCCAGAGGAGAAGGCCTTGTTACAGTAGAAGAAGGACTCAAATGAACGACTCAATAACAACAGGATTTATTAGGGAAAACAGGAATTAGGGAGTGGGAAGATGGACGCCAGGAACAGGGAAGCAAAGGACCGGAGGTTGGGGGGAAACTCGAGACACGAGGAGGAGACACGGGAGGTGGAACGTGGGAGAACCGGGAGCATGAGCCGAAGAGGAGACACCGACACGAGGAGCGGAGAAGGAGGCCGAAGAGGAGACACCGACACGAGGAGCGGAGAAGGATTCTGATGGAAGCATGGCGCCGTGGGAGGAGGACCGAGGGGTGAAGCCAGCTGATCGGAGGTAAGGAAGAGAGGATGGAACTGCGGGGAAGAAAACAGAGAGGTGAGTCCACGGAACACTAGGAGACGAAATATTTAAGACTTGCGCTGTCGAGGTTCACTACTGTGACTGGAGCAACGATCAAGTGAGGAGTAGATTACGAGCCGGGGTAGACATGCTGGGGGAGATGGTTGATGACAGGCAGGCGAGCGCAGCGGGAGCAGTTGCTGACTGCTGATGGCGAGCATGTGTGCGTAGTCAGCTGGAAAAACCAAATAGATCAGGGCACAGGGGCCTGTTGTACAAAACCAGGATAAGGGATTAAGCCGGGATATTCAAGTTCTCCTGGATGAATTTAGCTTTGACTTGGTTGCACAAAAACAGGTTGAATCAAACCCAGCCAAGTAACCATGGAGATATATTTTTTTCGGCTAGCCTGGTCCAGAGCAGGCTAACAGCCAGGCTAAGATTAATCCCGGAGTTTCATGTGTTAAATCAGTTTTTGTGGCGTCTGTGGTCTATGCAGCTTCAGGTTTATGAAGGACGCTCCGGAGAATTAGGTGGGACAAAACAGTGATGTTCCCAGATGAAACTAATGGCAGACTGGTCAGAGACCAATACATTGATGATTTCATTTTCTTGTTGCTTTTCCTTCTCTAATAATAATTAATAATAAAAAAATGTATTATAGCTTACTTTGGTTTCATAACCTTCTCAATAAGTCTCACATCCGCGGACCAATAACGTGGCCTATGTACGTGTGTAGTGTAGTTTATATTCATCACACCGGGAACACCACAAGGCTTCTTAATCTTTTGTTTTTGGTGCTGTCACTTGTCAGAAGAATAAAAAAACATGAATAATGTTTTACATATATGCTCGAAGCATGTATTGAAGTCATTTCTTTTTCCAATTTTTGTCCCTTTCTGATTGTTCTGTAAGAACATTAATTGTACAAAGATATTTAGAATTAGATATAGCTTATAGACATTTGTGCATTGGTTGTAAAACGTGTTCACGCGTTGTGAATAAGGGTTTGAAATTAAGCCGACGGTCCTTACGGTCCATTTCCCGAGGAACATTAATTCCCTCTGCTCACTTTTGAGGAAAAGTAGGCTAAACAATGATACATTTTATTCATATTGTGCTTTACATAGTAGGCTAATCAAAGACACTTTAGTGTAAAACCAGCACATTTATCATATAAAAACAAATACAGCAATACAACCAACACATGAAACTAGCATATTTAAAGCAATTAAAACAATGTAGTCTACAACGTTGTAAAAATGTGGAGTGACTAGTAGGCTAAGTAGATGTTTTTTACATCCTTACACATTCAGTTGGTCCTCTACAGTCTGGTGAACTTTTTCTCTCCGTTTGATAACAGCTGTATTTCTCTTTCTGCATATTGTATGTTTCACCTCCTTGTAACTTTCCTTTAGAAGCTGCTGTTCATTGGGCGAAACATATTCCGCATGCGTCTTCTCCATTTGTGCATCAATAAATCTGGGATCGATACAGTGGTCTATTCAAAAAACGTGCAACCGATTAAGCCGCGAGGAGTGGATCGGACTAAGTCAAGCTGCGCTTTTTCACTTATCCTGGATATCTTTATTCTACTTTCGTGCAACAGGCCCCAGGGCAGGCCAACAGAAAATAATGAAAAATAAAAAACAAAACAAAAACTCACAGCCAGCTGGACCCCAAAGATGACACGCCTAAGGATTTGGGTTATTCCCTTGACTTTTCCTCTGATCAAAGTTTTCTCTTATCCGGCGAAATATCTCAACATCTACAATCAAGTACAACATTCCAGCATGGCTGTAGACTCTTAGTGTGGTTTGAATGTTTGCCAATTGAAATTTCTGCCCGTATTTGAAGGCAAAATTAACTACTGGAAAAGGGGATCCACTTGACTGTAAAACTATGGTTTTCTCAGTAAAACATTTAAATGCTAAAAAATCCAGTGGTATTTGAATGTCACAATTAGGTATTTGTAAGATTCTAAATCTAATGGCTAGCGGGTGTGTAGCACAAAAGTATAATAACAAGGTGTGCATACATGCTTCAACAAATGCAGTTTTCTTATCTTTTCATCTCCAAGTAGACTTATTTATAAATCTCTTTGGGGTGGTTTGAGCTCTGCAAAGATATACATAAAATATTAACATCAAATCAAACGTCTCAACAGAAAGTGTGTGCAATAAAAAAATAGTATCAAATATTAAATAAGAAGATTTACCTACAGGATGCCCACAACATGGCTTGGATCAAAGAGAGAACATAGTATAGGTATTCTATAGTACATCTCCTGTGAAGTCATGCCACCTGACGGGGAGGGGGGGGGGGGGGGGGGCTGTCATGCCTGCCTCAGATTTGATTGTGTGATCTCTTGATATGGTTTTCTAATAGTATTCCTATAAGATTCCCATTTAAACTGGCTCTCTTTGCCTTTATACAATAAAGGTTTAATCCGGTAGAATGAAAGGAAAAGATGCAATCTTTTCATCTCCAAAAAATAAAAATACCCTTAAATGCATCTCCCTGATGATATGGTGAGAGAAAACTATCACACAATGATGTCCCCCTCTCACACACAAACACTCTCAGGTACTGACACTTCAACTTTGCTTCTTATCCACTTGTCGTTTATGTCAGTGATTAAGGAGCAGACATAAACAGCCTTGCCAAAGTTTTCTGCTTGTAAAGTGTTATGTTCCAAACTTGCCAATGCAGAAGAAAAATTGCATATAATAATTACGAGACCTTTTCTTCAAAGGTGCTGTGAGTGTTTGTGTGTGTGTGTGTGTGTGTGTGTGTGTGTGTGTGTGTGTGTGTGTGAGAGGAAGAAAAAAAAAGGATAAAGGATTGACAAGAAAGAGGCAATTATTTTGAAGGTCTCTGTATTATACATGAAAGGATGCTGTTTCAGAGGCCTCATGAGAGCTACATACGGGTAACAGATTTGTCTTCTCTTCCAATTCTTCCCAAATTCTATCTGCGTACTAAAAAAAAAAAGAAATCAGGCCATGCAGCGGCATGCGACTACGCTTTCAATGAGAATTGATGTAAACGCTCCAGTTCAAATGCATATGAGCCATTCATATCATCGCCTGGTGGGACTTAATTGTGATGACAACCCTGAGAGACAGGATCATAAATGCTTTATTGTAAAAAATAAATAAAAAATAAATAAAAAGAGAATCAAAAACAATAAAACAAAGCAAAAGATTCCCGTGAAGGATCGCAGACTGAGATAAAATTGTAAAAATTCAGCGCCTTGGGGAAGGCGTGGGTTGCGACAAAATTGGCCTCAAGTCAAATCAGTCCGTGCTGTTGTTAAACACATTGACAGGGAACACAAGGCTTCTGAATATGGCCTGGTTAGACCGGTCCAAGTGTTACAGGCTTGGTGTGTGTGTGTGTGTGTGTGTGTGTGTGTGTGTGTGTATATTTGTGTGTGTGTGTGTGTGTGTGTGTGTCTGTGCTCGGTCGGTGGGTTTGGCCAAGTCCCAGCTCTCGGCGGGGGACTGTCTCTTAAAATGAGGATCAATGACTTAGTCAACCGGCATCGTATGGTGGTCTGAAAACGTTCCATGATTTACGAGATGCGGGACCTCGGACTGACCAGCTTTATTCTTTCAGCACTCTACCTTTCGCATCACCTTCTGTTCAACTCTGCTGTGCTCTGCTGTTCTTTTTTAATGCACCTGTTCCATATTTGGATACCACTTTTAAAAATGAAGTAGGTCTTCTCAATGCAAGCTCCCTTAAGTTCTCATGATAAAAAAACGTGGAGAAAGGCAATCCAGTCGGATTACAGCTGAAGACTTAATTTTTTTAAAGATTATTTATGGGGCATTTCCAAGCCTCCATTTGACACCACAGTTGAAGGCATGAAAGGGGAGATAAATGGCATGCAGGGAACGTCCGCTTTGCTGCGACAAGGAGCAAAACCCCAATACGTGGACGCCTGCTCTACCAACTGAGCTATCCAGCAGACAACTGTTGAGCTTTTCTGTTGATAAAAAATAAAGTCTTGAGTGGTGTGGAACTGGAAAGGATTGCACCTGTTGCAAAGCCCTCTAGTGGGTACTCCAGGACAGGCACAGTTGTAACCCTGGGTAAGGAAGAGGCATCGGGGGAGGGGATCCAAATGTGTCTGCAAATGCTCCCTCCCAGAATTATCATCCCGCTATCCAAGTCTCTCCATCTTCATTATATCCTGCCCTCCTTCTCCATCCACCCTCATTCATCTTGTCACAAGCATACGCCTCCTGCATCTTTTCCCCCACCACTTTCTTAATCCAAAGCTGTAGACATGTTCGAGATGGACCTTTCTCTCGTTTCCCCTCCCGTGGTCTCCTCTCCAGCAGCCTCACCACTCTTTCTCCCCCTCAGCAACTATGTGAGGCACAGGGAGTGGATGGATTCTGGCAGTGTCTTTATTGGCTCTGGTATTTCCACTGCATGCTCCCGTGCCCCTCTAAGAGGATGAGGGATGATGGGGGAGCAAAGGAGCAATGAAAGAGTGGAAGAGAGGGGATGGGTGGGTGGGTGGGTGGATGGGTGGCTGTTAGGCTTAATTCAGTTGGAGTGGGTGAGGAAAGAAAGAGGGAGAATGAGAAAAACGAAGTGTACTTTGTTTTTTTTTGCATTCACCTTAGAGTTGCAGTCAGTGAACTTGTACACACGCAATGCTGAAAATCTGACACACACACCCACGCAGCAGAGGAGAAGATACACTTGGCGAGTCCCTGCATCTTTACGCCAGGCAGAGGAGTGGATTCTATTTCAAGCATGAGTGCGGACATAAATCAGTCAGTCAATGAGGAAAGAGAGAGCCACACATACTTATAGATGGGCAGTCGCACAATACACAGACGAGCACACAGCACTGAATTAAAGCGAGGGACTCCTGTTTTGATAGGCATTAAAAGCCTCGGTACACTGGTGTGTACCAGTAAATTGGCTTAATACCCAACACTGGCTCTTGTTGCCTGATAATGCAACCGAGGCTTCAGCCAAGCATGAATAAAACAGTTTGTGTATGTGTGTGTGTGTGTGTGTGTGTGTGTGTGTGTGTGTATGTGTGTAGAGCTCCTCAGTTTGCTGGTCTGCGTTATTGCTGCATAAGCCATGGAGTAAAGTCAAACTCCCACAGCTGCAGCAAACCGGCAACTTAAATTACAGCTCCGCCACACACGGTGCACTTTGGATTTAAGACGGGAGCGAGACACCGTAATACGTTATTAATGTCTAATTTGCCTGTCGTGACATAGGAGGGAAGCACAAAATAGAGCGCAATAAAGAGAAGGAATGGGATCCATAAAGAAAAGAGAAAAAGATAGTTACTAAAGGAGATGGGGAGGGAGGGTTGAAAAAGAGAGGGAGTAGATTATGTCTGCCACATCCTGCGCTGTGAGGACAAGCATGTGGAGCCTATCTGGCCAACTGACACATATTCCAGCAACTGCATTTTCTTTCCCCTCCCTCATCTCACTCTTTCCGTCCAGAAGAAAGGTTTGAGAGGCAGAGATGGGGGGATGGATTTGCAGAATATGCTTACACAGGCTAATAAGAAAGAGGTGGAGAGTAGGGGGAAATGCATTCAGACATACACAAAAAAGGAGAGAGACCAAAGAGTTGTGGGGGAGACACACTAACTGCGGCAGTAGTTTTCCATTGACGTCTGGAAAGAGTTGGTGTATCACTCTCACTGGAGCCAGGAAGCATGCACGGTCCTCACCAGGCCACGTTGTTCAGAAGTTTATGGGAGCTCATTGCTTCCAGGACTTCTTGAAAGAGAAGGATTTTCTTCCTGCCAAGTTTTCCAAACATGCTGCATAATGAAGACGAGACTCACAACATGCCAAAGTGTATTTTCCACATTAAACACAGTCGAGCTTCTTGTTCAGATCCTTCCCTTCATATTAAATAAGAAATACTACTCGCCCCCTAGCAATTCCTTAATTTAGTCAATGTGTGTCTATTTCATGCTGAACTTCTGAATACCTGTTTTTACATGTATGTGCGTGGATGTGTGTCTGGACATACCATGTCTATGTAATTTGTTTCATTTGTGACGTTCACATTAGGGTATCCCATTCAAATTTGTACCTGACCTCACCCTAGCAGCCGCTAAGCAACAAGCCTCTACCTGAGTCTGAACAACACTGTGTCAACACAGTGCTGTCCAAAACACACACACATCACTGAAGACTGAGTAGGCTCATTGGCTCATTCATACTCCTGACATGACAATTTCAACTTAAAAGAATACACTCCGACTTTCCTCCTGACACAACTGAAAAGGTGATTGGGGTACATATTAGAAGGCTTTAGAATTTTTTTAAAGGTACAGTTACATTCACACAGTCACAAAGTTATTAATTTCTTTATTATGTCCTTTCTATGCCAGTCAACCTGAAACAAGACCATAGCTCTGTTTAACCCCTGTGTTGTCTTCCGATTAACCCTGAACTTGTCCCACTTGGCTTTTACTATGTTTGTGTTGCTTTTTCTGATTGATTTCTTACTTTTTCCAGCTTTTGGCGCTTTAAAAAAAAACCTGAGCTGGTTTAATAATAGGTTTTACATTTATTCTTGTAATTCATTGTCAATAAACCTCATTTATATCAAATTAAACGTATGTTTTTAGTTAAATAGGCAGAAATTATTAATAATTTGACTAATAGTTGTCTCTACTCTGTTAAGCGACTTTGAGCTTGGGAAAAGCGCTACACAAATTCAATTTATTATTATTATTATTATAGATCAGATTATGTTGAGTGGATCACAGATGGGTAAATGTCAAAGTTTAGTCCGTATACTGATTTGAAACCATTGAAAAAAAATAATTCAAATGCTATAAGATTAAATAAAACACCTAAAAATGTCAATGAAAGTAATGTACAGAATCAGCAAGCTATTTTTGGACAATTTGAGTGAAATAAATCCATATTTCTGATGTAAAAAACTTTGAAATGGAAAAACATACTATTCTAACTACAGGTACGTATGACGTAAAATTGAGTATGAAGTGCATTCCAACTGCATATTCTGTGGATTTTGAGTGTGCGA
This sequence comes from Etheostoma cragini, assembly GCF_013103735.1. Classification (NCBI taxonomy): domain Eukaryota; kingdom Metazoa; phylum Chordata; class Actinopteri; order Perciformes; family Percidae; genus Etheostoma; species Etheostoma cragini. The sequence goes on along the minus strand of NC_048420.1, from coordinate 7,071,307 downwards.
TGTAAGCTTACTGGACATACTCAACCGTCCCAAAATGCATTGCATCTCCTCAGACTATGCAACGACAAACTGCAAGGCAGATGGCTAAACATTAACCGGTTTGTCAAAACAATTGACAAATCCTGGAGAACGATGTTAAGGTACAGACATGAGGAAAAAACGCAGGGGCTCACATATTTAAATTACGTAGAAAACATATTTACAACAAATATATTTAGTCCATGTGTACCATGTTTACTATCATGGTTGGGGGTTTTATCATGCCAACATTTGTTGGCTGAAAGTACAGCTGAGGCTGGTTGGAATTTTTAAAATTGGAAGGTTTAGCTGATATAAAAAGGAGTTCATACGAAAAAGCTTTTTGTCAGTAACTGTAATATTTCTGTTGGACCCGAACCTTTGTTATGTCACTGTTTTCCCCATCTAGCACTGGTTGGAGAGCATGTGAGGGGCCGGGTCTGATTCAACAGAAACAGAATACGTAGTTTCAGGATCGTTATCATGAATACCTCTGCTGGCGCCTTGTCACAGGGGCAAACAATCTTCCCTCTCAGGTGTTTTGCTTTCCATCAGTACTCGAAGCTAATCTATTTATTTCTGCGGATGTGCGAGCGAGCCAAGGAGCTCTGCAAACAATAAATAAAAAAGCCCTCTACACTTTGCTGTCTCCGAGGACTTAGGAAGTGATGTCTTCAGTTCAAGGGCTGGAGACGGCCAAAGGAGCATTAAGACTTGGCCAAGGTCGACTGTTGACACTTGTCTCCTAATTGCCCAGGGGCTGCACGGGCATGCAATCTACTTTCAAATGCAGAACTGCACTTTAAGAGATTACAGAGACACACCTGGAATACATATTTCCATTTAGCATCGCTCAAGACTTTCCTCTTTGTTAATCAGCTTAGATAGTTTATCATGGATAAAGTGTGCACACTCACGTCCCAAACACGCAACCCGAAGCATGCAAAAGCAAAAGCACACTGACTTGTCTTTTATGAGCAGAAGCAAAACTGCATTACCATGAAGAATTTTACAAGGCAATATAAAGAAGATGTAGCGGCATCTGCATGTCCTCCAGTGGCCCTGTGGCTAATTACAGCAGGTCATAAAGCACAATCAAAACACATACAACAGCAAGTGTCTGACTGAATCAATATCAGCATGCCTCATGCCGTGCATACTCATAACCACAACCACAGAGCATTTATAATCAAATCAATATGAGCAATATCAGCGTTGTGAAGCTCAGCTGTAACCTCAGTGCTGTGTCTGTTGTAAGCGCTCCATTAATCAGGGGACCTAAAACTCTTCTCTAATGCCTGCAAAAAAGTTATATTTGCTAGTGAATAGTGTATGTAATCAGTCCTCCTCAAGGTGGGTGGGTAGAGTTAGAACAACCATTACTTACTGTCCATCTCTGAGAGGTTTGATTCTGGTCTACAGCCCCAAACCCCAGAAAGTGTAACTGTAAATCAGCCCTGAGTTGGAGGCTTTTAGGCTAATTGAACTGTCCGCCAGGTAAACGAAGCACACCAGGAGTTCAGGATACTTCTGACAGCCGATGGTGGCAGGTTTAATGAAAGTGTTGGCTCATTAACATGGGGCTCAGACGGTGGCCCCGTGCTGTCCCTTCCAAGCTCGTTATCTCAACAGCAATCCACCACATCCATGGCTAATTAGCTTCGGCACACAATAAAACTTCTAACATTCTGAGAGATCACTAGAAGGGAGGTTTGTTTTCTGGAGCATGCTAGCATGTTATCAGCAGGTCTGAAGCATCATATTCTGATACAAATCATCAGATGGCTGCAGGCTCGCCTAACTTCTCCACCCTAATGGCGGATACTGCACGAGGGCCAGAGTTTGACATGAAGAGAGATGGGTTCACAAAGAGGAGGGGGGACCGGCTGTCCTCCTTTCAGACAACTGTACATTTTGTCCATGTAATTCTATGACTGCAGTATAAACACAGCTAAACCCAATGTGTTGTGCATAGATTACAATATAATCAGTGCTGAGACACACCACGCACTACACTCAAGTCTTCAAGGAGAAAAACGCCACATTTCTCTTTAGTCACCATGTTGCTCTGATTACACAATCACTGTTGTCTGTCTTCAATGAATATAAAAGTGGCAGAAAAAACAGAAACATTATTCTGTGTAATGTAAATGACCTGTAGGTTTTCAGAATGTGTTCAGAAGGGGGCTAAATTGCTACAAAGTAGCTACTTGTCAGACATTTATTTAGCTGCTTGCTGCTGTCAGAAAAGCAAACCTCATGTTGCCATATCTTATGTTGCCTTCTCTTTTTCATTTCTGTTGGACTACTGTGTGTCAGAGCACAACAGACATGATTTGAAAGTGGGTTAGACAGACTATCATGCTATGTTTTCTCTCCTTTCGTTTCAATTTACAAGTAAACAAGGGTCAAAAGTCATTCTCATTTTTATCTGATAAATAGTAAATCTGCACAAGCATTGAGAAGGCGGGCCTGCAGTGTAGGGAAGCTGAGGTTTCATGCTACTTCCTAGGTTCTAAGATTTTGTTAAAGTGGGCAGACGTTTTGGGGGAAAAAATATCAGTAAAACCCCTTTGCCTAATCGTATACTGTACATAATGAAATTCTCATGGTTAGCTACCAAAATATTCATGTTTCTAATGCAAGTTTCTCATAAGTGATTTTTGATGTCAAGTTCAATGCTTCTTCTGCATGTTGGGTACATAAGGAGGATAAGGAGGACACAGGACTCTAGGAACTCCATCTGAAAGTCACAAATGCGTCTTTTAGCTCGGGTTTCAATGCATCACAAGAACCTTGATGGTTTCGAAATTAAACCAAAAATGAAAAACTTGACACATTACATACTCAGCAGAACAGAAGCAGCCCACACTCCATGAGTTCATTAATGGAACCTCTTTGTCCTCAGCAGTGTTTTGACCAATAAAAAATCAAATTACACTTGGAACAAAACAGGCTTGACGCCCAAAAGAGGCTTCGGGTTGTAGTTATGTGAGTATTGCGACCCATATAGGCAGATGTATTTATACACTTTTTTCACTTGGTAACACACTACTGTACATCATTCCTTATCTTGTTGAAACACATTGAGTATTGGAGAATGTGGATTTCATTTCTCTGTCTTTCATCAATGTGTAGCGAAGCAGTAGTAGCAGCAGCAGCAAGATAGAGCCTTTTTATTTGGCATCTGTCTGTGTGTACTCTCTGTCACGTCCTCTCTCTCTTTCATATGCATCAGTGATTCTTGCAATTACTTTAGATTAGCTAGACCCCGTTGTGCAGAAGCCAGCCTCAGCCCAACCCTTTGCAGCTCAGTGAGGTCTACAGGTGATGTTTTCAACATGAAGTCTTCGCAGCATCTGCGGTGAACAGAAGTGTATGAAGAGAGGGAGTGTCGCTTGCTCACTCAGGATCATTGAGGTTAGAAACAGCTGACACAAAGACCTGTTATTTCTCCACCGCCCATTCTTCCCATACATTGTCCTGGTCATTAAGAAGGTTTAGTGTTGACCTCTTCACCCCAGCAGAGAAGATATGCTCGCTATCATTGCCCAAGATCAATGATGGTGCAAGACGGAGAACAGAGAAAGGGCAAATAGAGAGAGACAGACCGAACAAGAGAGAGACACAGAGAGAAAGAGACTGTTCCACATCAAGTCCTAAGCTGATCGATTTCCTCCTAACAGGGCCTAGTAGTATTGATTGTAGTGTAAGTAGCTGCCTCGCTGTGGCTTACACTGAAGCCCACACAGCACCACTGCAATAGTCCAATGATACACAAGTTGGTTTTTAATACGTATTCTATTTCACTAAGGCGTTGGGATTGTTGTCAAATGTTTTAGTTTGAACAAAGATTTTACGGCCTTGATGTAGCATGCATGCCCTCACATGTACACTTTCACAAATTTACAAAATAAATCATTTGCCACACCACATGGGAGGCTGCACAGCATGGGGGGCCTATTATCACTGCAAGTGCTCACCCACCCACGCTTGTTTGTTGTATCCATCTGAGAACTGTGTGCTTGTGTGTGCGCGCGTGAAGTGCGTATGTCCTTTGAGCCACACACTTGAAGGGATTTTCTTGGTTTATGATCTTAGAATAAAATCCAAACAAGCTAAAAAGAAGGGAAGACAGGGAGAAAGGGAGACAGATAGACAGATATACAGACGAACAGACAGACAGAGAGAGAAAGAGAGAGGGAGAGATGGAGAATTAGAGAGGAGTATCTGTGACGAAGGAGGCAGAGATGAGCGAAGGATGAGAGGGAGAAAAAAGAGAGAAACAGAATGCAGGTCAGGCCTCAAAAGATTACTGCATGAAGGTTGTCTAGGCAGCACGGCTAATTATGCGTGACATTACTGAATAAGCAGTTCCGCTTGCTACATTTTATTAAGGGAGTAAGAGGCTGCACATCTTAATTCATTATTCATTGATTTTAATGGATATTTCACAGTGAATAGACAGGGGAAATAAGAAAAACTGTCCATTGGTTCAAAATCTGGCCTTTAGAAAACTTGTGTTTCCAGGTAATCAACTTATTGATTTTGAGGGAAAACAACAACAAAATGTTTTGGGGACACAACATTTGGAATTACACTCTACACCCAAGACAGGGAATGGTGTTATTGGGACATTACACTTTGACAAGACGTAAATGTCTATGGGCTTGAGGGAGGTACAAAATTTGAGTTGTGATGTTTACATGTAGGTGAGATCCCGAGGCAGCGGTCGCTCCATTTACCCAACCACTGAGGCAATCCAGTTTTACAAATAACTATAAATGTTGAGCACAAGACAGTCTCCTGTGCCAGAGTGAGAAGGAATCAGTGAAGAGGGTTTTGTTCTGTAGAAGGCATCGACTCAGACCTCCAGCTGAGGGGAGTTGTGGTTCTAATCCGTTCATTTGTTTTTCTCCCTGCCTACAAGGCACTTGCCAAATATCTATATCTACCTAGACATGACAATTTATTCTGCATTGCAGAGGGGGCTACCCCTACATTTGGTACTTGCTACTTATAGCATGCAAAGCACTGATGTGCCCTTACATACATATTACTCACACAAATGTATACACAAATGCCTGATCTCTGTTCCCAGAAATGTTAAGGGTCCATACTCAAAATACTGGAAACAAATTGGTCTGGAATTGCCTCCACATTGCACACATTGCTCTCACAGATGCACAGATGCTGACAGATGTCATGGACCTCAGCGTCTGATACCAACGCATCAGGCACTCGCATGCCTGTTACTGGCCAGACCGCATACCAAAACAAAGAACATCATAACACACTAAGAGGGAGTGGGACTTGATTCTCTGCTCAGGATACCACAACTCCACTGTATCTTTCTAGCAAATACTTGTTTTACTGCAATAATAAGTTTTGTTATTTATTTCTAAATCTGAATCAGAATCAGCTTTATTGCCAGGTATGAGGACACATACGAGGCATCTTTCTTTGGAGCATTGTTACTAACAATGTGCTTACACATAAAAAACAACCAAAACAAAAATATACACAAAAATATATATATTTGTGTGTATATTTTTGTTATACAAATCTATAGATACATACATACACAATATACACATACTCTAAACAGAAACAATATAGAGGCATGAGTGCAATGACGAGTTCAACAAAATTATTTAAATGTGGAGCATAGAGCAAAGGATACTGGGATAAATAGTATTATGTTATTATATTACAACATGAATAGTATGAACAGTATGAACATGTGATCAGTTCTGAAATAGGAAATGGGAATGATGAATAAATAAAAAGTATTAAGTGAGATTTCAGAATGGGAATGATTAATAAAACTAAATAAGTGGAATAATAAGAGGAACCAGTAAATGTAAATGTCAAGTTAAGCCCCTTAAAAGACCTCATGTTATGCTCATTTTACAGGTTCATAATTGTATTTTGAGTTGTACCAAAAGAGGTTTACATGGTTTAATAAAAAACAAAACAAAAACATGTTTTTGTGGTACTGCACATTGCTGCAGCTCCTCTTTTTATCCTGTGTGTTGAGCTCTCCATTTTAGCTACCGAGGCATCTCACTTCTATTTCATCTTTGTTGGGAGTTGCACATGCACAGTATCTAGGTGAGGACTACTAGCCAGTCAGAAGCAGAGTAGGGCGGGCCCTTACAAGCAAGCTAGTGTGATCCAAAACAAACCCGCGAGTCTGATCCCCAAACACAGGCCGAACAACCCGCACCTGTTTAGCTGGAGCTGGACAGGGTATGCGAGAGTGGTAAGTTATTCAAATGTTAAATTAATAAAAATCTTTCATTTGTAACATTTAATTCTTCCAGGAGACAGTTTAATTTTGTCTCCTGGACGTGGCGAGATAAATATCTGGATTTCAAGGGGCCTCTGCCCTAATTAACTTGATTTGAGGGCTTGCCACACTAGCAGCTAGTTAAGCATTACAACAGCTGGACTACAATAGAGCTTTTTCAAGCAGTTTGTGAACAGGGTTTTGCGTTAGGGTGACTCCCTTTGGGGAAAAGGGAAAGGGAAAAAGCAAAATAGCAAAATATGAGCACTTTAAACCATATACTCTACGTATATGTGCTCACATCAACTAAAGCCCCTCTGCAGGAGCGAGCTTAGGGAGCAGCTGTTTTCGTGCGTCTCTGGGTTGCCAGTGTAAATTAGAGAGAAGGCTGCTCTGCCTCCACTAAATGTTTCATGATGTTTACCAGGATGTTTGTTCTGAGAGCAGATCAAGGGCGGACCATTCCCACTGGCACCCCCCAAAGGGAACGACGAGGGAGTGAGGGAAGGAAACCGAGGTGGATGATTGAATTTCAATAAGGCTGAATTGATGGTTGGATGGATGGATGCAGTAATGGACACTTAGATGGATGGCTAAAAACATACAGGATCCCATCTAATCTAGAATGCATATGCTTCACTGCCATTTGCATTAGGAGCAGAACGCTTCTCAAAGAATGTGTTGCTCGAGTAAAATGAAACAACATTCATTAGATGTGGTTATCGATCACATTTTCATACCTCACTGGCAGCCAGCCATTTACAGGGCCAAACGATATGTAGCATGTATTATCAGTGCATAGAAAGAATATTATAATAATGAAAGAGGTGTGACCGATTGAGGAATACACAAAGACAGTTGCAGATTATCTACATACAAAACAAGTCTGTTGCTGAAGGATAATAAACAGGCATAAAGAATATTAAATATATGTATGACTATATAGAAGTAAAGATACAGGTACAATGCCTCTACACTAACAAAATACAGTAGGTTACTTTCTGGAATTCCTCCACAATGTGGACAAAATAGAGAAAAGTTAAGAGATTCACAATATCCACCTGGACTCCCGGTGGTCTTATCGCTGGGGTGATCTTGAAAAGAACTAATTGGTACAAAACACGTTTGCCTTTGTTCAACACAAAGGCAAAAGTGTTTAAGGCTGTTATGAATGTCCAAACTAGTAGCAAGATGAAAAGCCAGACCTCAAGGAGAGCAGCCACCTTGGTCTTAACTCACCTACCATGGGCCGTATGTGGCACAATAGGCCCAAGTCAGAGTGGCACAGGGAATTCAGTATACCTTGCTCTCTTGCCTTCTATCTCATATTAAACAATGAAGAGGAACCTATTAGTATTCTAGCCTGTAGCCTTATCTTTAATGTTCTTCCTCCTCTTTTTCTTAAACTGCGACATTGGGCAAATATTTCCTCCACCATTTTTCATGGTTCTCAACCCCCCCCCTTTCTTCCCTTGCTCCTCAGATGGCGTTTAAGACGATAATTGACATTCTCAGACAAGATCAGTGCTGACCTGGAAGCGAGCAGGAGGGCGTTTAGGCTGCGGCGGGGCTCACAATGCCTCCGATGTTCTGCCGGTAATTACACCTGGGGCCCGGAGATTGGCCGCTGCTTATTGAATTTATATCAAATAAAACTTAGCAGAAAGTGCTGGCTGACAGTGTGGCGTAGCAATCCCACCATCCAACCACCCTCCCGTCACATCACCAGTCTGTCCTTCTTCCAACCCCCCGCAGCTCATCTACAGCCCAGTTTCTACTAATTCACTTATTCTGTCATATCTTCTCCATCTCTTTTATTTTCCAGCTCTTTTTCCCTCCCTCCCTCTCTATCCCGTTCTGCTCATTGGAAGTCTGGTTGTCCTCTCTCTCACTGTTTCCCTTCATCCTTTTCTTTCCACTTAGTCAAACCTCTAGAGTTCCGTTTTAACTTTCTTTATCGGATTCGCTGGTTACTTTACTCTCCCAAAAGCCGGGGTCTCTGTGTTATTCTCAGGTGTACATTCCCTGCTTTTCCCTCTATCTCAGCCTCATCTGTGTTTTCTACCACCGCTCGACATTTGTCCTCATTTGGCCTCTCGCTCTGCCACTTGTTATTTTCCTCACATGGCATTCCCTGCTCCATTCTGTAATCATCCCTCTGCATCCAACAATCTAATCAACTCTTTGCAGGTTTTTATTATTCCTTTCAAAGGTCATGATTGGAACTAGGAGAATACAGATTGCTATGTAGTGCTTTGTCCGCATATTGGCAAGTTATTCCAAACATGTTTGCGTTTTTTGCGTCACTCTGTACCTGAAGAGTACATGCTGTTATTTTTTTGACAGTTTGTCCCTGCTCCAAGAGTTCTGCTGCCTGCCACTTGGGGGCGACATGACTATGCGCTTCCGTTTATTAACTGATCTGCAACCGCAGGTCCACAGTCCCTACTGCGCCTTATACACAGTCCTCAGTCACTGGGTAGCTGCACCATCCCATGGACTCCCTCCCCCTTCTCCTCCTCTCCCTCCCTCCTTTCATCCCTCCATTACCCCCTCATGTACCCCCCGCACTTCCTAAATCAGCTGCGATAGAAACAGATGCCGGATTGAAATGTCAGGAGTGTATCTCAAACTGCCAGAACATTAACCTGTTCACCCTTAGGTGCCTTGCTTTTTTTCTCAGAGGGAGGGGGAGAAACCGCCATTTATCAAGACCCCTCATGGGTTACGGAGAGCAGGCAAATATGCAGGCAGCCTGTGAAGAGTGTGTTTGTGTGTGGGGGTGGGGGGGGGGGATTGGCGTGAGCAAAGTAGACAGACAATACTCCAGCAGCTATGGGAGGGAGGGAGTGAGTGAGGGAGCGAGGGAGGGAGAGGATGAAGATAGTGAGAGCAATAAAGCAGAGAATCACAAACTGAGCTAGAGAAAAAGAGAAGCAAGAGGGTAGAATGAGCAAGAGACACAAAGTCAAAGAGACAAGGAGGGAGAAGGGGGAAAGGTGTGAGGGGAGGAAATACTAAAGGAGAGGCAAAAGAGTAACAGTAAAAAAGGTAAGGTTGGGAAAGTCGGGTTATGTATGGTGATGGTGGTGGCAGTGAGCATTGATCTGGAAAGAGAGGGAGTGGGGATACAGAACAGAGTAGATATGTGCAACATCTCAGCTTGGGCGATTTGGTTGATAATAGGCTGATAAAAACGCCGCCTGCTCTCATCATAAATCTTTCATTGTTACTCTCGTCTCCTCCATCTCCCCCCTTTTTCTCTTCATTTTTCACTTGTATAGCCATCTCAGCTGCCTTCAGTTGTACAATAAGAGCGCCACAGTTGAAACAGGCCAGTGATGCATTTTAAAATGAGCACCACAGGAAGCGTGTGCAAAAGCAATAGGTGAAGCCACATGTTCCTGTCAGAAATAGCAAAGCCCAGAGTGGATATGACTCTGAAATGAGCATTGGGAATCCTCGGTAATTCTTTGTGAACAGGTTGAAAGGGACAAAAAAGGAAAAGAGTACCATAAAGAAATCCTTGACTTTGACATGCAGCAATAATATCAATATTGTCTAACCCAAGGATTTGTCGACTCGGATGTCTCATACTTCTCTGTACTCTACCTCTAAATCCTCTTCTTCATTCCTACCTATTCCACTCGACTCACCTCTATCCCTCCCTCCCTTATTCTTCCTCTTCATGCCTATCTTTCTCTCTCCCTTGACACGACAATAAATCACAGAGACCGAGAGGGTCTTGTTTGCGTTGGGGGGTAATTATATGTACCGTATGTAAGCTCTCAGGCCATGATGAATTAGCTGCCCTAAATAGGCCACTCCTGAGATGGCACAGGCATCGGCCACCACTAGACTCGGTGCTACTTATCAAAACAGGTAAACAGGTGAGAGGGAGATGAGAAAATAAATGAAAAATGGTGAGAGGGAGAGGAGAGGCTGGTGTGGTTTGTTATCAACTGTTGACATGTAGCTACTAGCTATGCAGTTCTGGAGTTGCTGCCTAAAGGTCTAAAAGATTTAGTATTTCTCCTTCTTTCTCCACCTCAGGCCTTCAAAACCGTTTTGGTGATTTGGTTTAGTCCCACTAGATGTCTAGAGCACCAGACAGACGCAGTTATCAGCTAGGTGGGTAGCGTAATAGAACAGCAGCTTTAAAGCATGATGATGATATTTTTCGTAAGGTTTGGCAAAGACGGAAGCAGAGGTAAAAACAGAGCAATATTGGACATACTGTACATTTGACAGATTGCCGGAAATATGATTCCAAACAATTGCAAATGCTGCTCCGTGGTGCTACCTTTGATATGTTAGACATTATGTGCATGATCTTCAGCTCAACTTTTGCTCAAAGGGAAACAAAAGGTCTGTTTTTTAGGGTTTACATTTTGCCTTCACAGTAGGAAAAGCCTGGTCCTAATATTAATATGGAATATTGAGTTTTAATATTTAGATTTTTTTTTTTAATAATTTAAGTAACTGTGTAAAAATCATACATTAGGTCAATCCTACCCAGAAAAGTACAAGTACTGTACATTTACATTATATAATTAAATTCAAGTTAAGACATTTTATGTCAAAGGTATTATAGGTAAGTGCTCTTAACTGGTTACACATTGTGTGTGTGTGTGTGTGTGTGTCTGTGTAGTGTGTGATAAGTTTGTGCAGCAGCCCTAAACAATAGACGAAATGGACCCTTCAACTAGAACAATTTGTGATAGCTGTTATTTATTTATAAATCAAACTTTGTGATCCAGCAACCTCGAGACGTGCACACAGTACATGTCAATAAAATTGAAAAGCCTACTGGAAGTCTTTCCTTCTCTCTCTCTCTCTCTCTCTCTCTCTTTCTCGACCTGACTGCAGTCCGTCCGTCATAACCGAATTGAGTGGGCAAATGCTCTCATTCAAAGGCGTCTGGCACTCTGGAGAGGTCTTCTCTTCACGGATGGACCCTAACCCTAACACCATATAGCGATTGGTTTTCGGAAATAACCATGCTGTCTAATTAGCTTCTTAATATGCCACACCTGTGAGGTGGATGGATTTTCTCTGCAAGGGGGGGAAGTGCTCACTACAACACATTCAGACATATATTTGTGAACATTATTTGAGAGAATTAAGTCTTGTGTACATAGAAAAAGTCTTAGATCTTTGGGTTCAGCTCATGAAAAATGGAGGCAAAACCAAAGTGTTGCGTTTCTAATTTTGTTAACTTTTTTTATATTTAATAACATGTCTAAGCATGCCGCAGTGCAACCACACACAGAAAACGTTGCACTGTTTAGCTATTCCAAAATGTCATAGTTGACCTGACAAACTGTGGCACTCATCTACTTTAAATGGCCTTATAATGTTTAATCCTCACAACTGGAAGCAATCTCATAAAATAGACAGACATGTATTAAAGACTATGTAAAGCAGTTCATGTTGTGCTAGGGAAGCAGGATCAATCTATGCTATATTAGTTTTTGAACCGCATCGATAATGTATCACACTGGAAAGAAATATACTGTGATGTTACTCACTACTTTGCTTGCCTACAGAATTAATCAATGTAAGTGGATTCTCTGAAAGGCTTTTGGAAGTTTTTAGTGCCAAACAATATTAGATAAATTCAATGCTTTGTAATAGCTGAGGCTTTAGTGAATTAGCATCCCTGGCTTCATGCGGAGAAAAAAATCATGCGGAGAAAAAAAAAAACATTTTAAACACAAATTGAGACACTTATCGACTTCCAGCCAAGAAAAGAAGACTCCAGCCTGCCTTTAATGGGATTTAAACAAAGAACGAAGTGGGTTGAGGTAGAATGTCCCGCTTTGCCCGCATACCTTCCACTCCATGCCAGCCATTGTCGTCCCTCAGCTGACAAGTGATGTTCGGTGTGTTCCAAACACCATGACAGAGTGCTCTAACGTTTTGTGTCAGGAGGAGAGGAGAGGGAGCAGAATATGAAATGAGGCAAGAGAGGGAGATGGAAGAGAGGCTGCAGGTGAGGGCAGGGAATGAGGCAAGTAGTGAAAATACATTTATCTTCTGGCATATGATTAATCTTTTTTTGCCATCCCCACACCGTCCAACCCCCAACCCCATCCATCTATGCATAATGTTTTTCTTCATCACTGGCAAAGGTGCCTTGTGAATAGCTGTTTGAGAGTGAGATGCTAAAGCTGCCTGCACATGATCAGAGGTAAAGCCCCAAGGTAGGATGCACGGTGAAGAGCATATTGCGGGTATAGAGGCAAATCACAGTGCAGGACTACCTCATCATTTTGTCTGGTTTTGGTTGTGCCTCGAAAGGTAAGCAACAGTGGGGTCAAAATTAAAATAATTTCAACTTAGAGTGCAATACTTGACGGCAATTTTCGGCACACAAAGGTTGCGCTTGCACTGCTTTCCCCACAAACAATGGCACAGCCAGTGCAGGGCGGTTTGACCCCCAGAGCGGCTACTTAAAGGTACCATGGCGTGAAAATTTCACTTTGTGAGTTTTTTTTAAATTAATATGTATTCCCCCAGCCGGCCCATGGTCCCCCAGTGGCCAGAAATGACAATAGGTGTGAACCAAGCCTTGGGTATCCTGCTCTGCCTTTGAGAAAATGAAAGCTCAGATGGGCCGATCTGGAATCTTGCTCTTTATGAGGCCAATAGCTACAGACAAAGAAATGGCATTTCCTAAGGAAAGCTCATTGTGGGACTGGCTCTAGTGTCTTTAACGCTGCACCAAGGATGAACTTTGGGAAAGAGACTTCAGATATGGTATTAGGGGACCACTAAGAGCATCCAAAAACCACCATGTCATGGGACCTTGAAGAAAGAAAGAAGGGAGAAAAGGTGAGAGAAAATGTCTCACAGACATATGGCAGCCTCAATATGTCTAGGAGATACAGTACATGATGTGCACACACACACACACACACATAAGCACTCACACACACAAACACACACAGCTGGACATTCCCTAATGCAGCAGTTCTAAGTTGTATTTATGGCTGTTCTGATGGTCACCATAACAACGTAACACATGGTGGACATTGTTCTTCCTCAAAGCTTCCCACACACATACAAAATTTAGCACACGTTCACAACCAGTCTGACATTGAGGTTAAGATAATATATTTTTGCAGTGCAGCTTTGTGTGACGTGTGTGTTATTGTGCGTTGCGTGTTGCGCGGGGGGGGGGGGGGGGGGGGGGGGGGGGGGGGGGGGGGTGGCTGGTGTTTGTTGGTGTCATCCACACAGTGTTAATTCATCTTACCTTGAGGATGGATCTTTCCTCTCGTTCTCCTCGGTCTCCTTGGCCGCGGCACCTCTGTCCCTCATTGTCTCTCGCTCGCTCCATCCTTCCCCCATCCCCTCTCTTTTCAGTTTCTCTCTTTCTCCTTGTCTCATTGGCACAGGGCTATTCTCTCAGTGGAGGTGTGTGCAGATCCAGCTGGTGTGTGTCATGCTCTGCTGCTTGGTACTGCTCAGTAATGGCCACAGTGGCCAAGAGAGCAGCTGGACACACGCACATTTGCAAGAGGAAAGAGGCTCACTATTCATTCCCCACATTACCATATCGCCTGTCTCTCCGAGAGAACAGGGCCAGGATGTGCTGTTGTTTTGCCCTGGAGCGCCATCCAAGCTTTCACTGTGATGACCAATGGCACATTTCCATTTCCATCAAACCAGAAAATGCCACAGGACTGAAGGTTTAATCCTGAACTTACAATTACTGGATTAAAGCCTAAAGTGGCATTTATAACACAACAGTTCCAATCACAAGGGCTCTGGAAACAAATCCATCTTAGTTTCAAGCTTCCCCGTTGTTGTTTTTGCACAAGCTGATAACCACTCAGCGTAGGCTATCTCACATCCGTCAGGTCGGGGGAAGCTTAAAAGCATTACAAAACCACATACTGTACAGGTAGATAGAAAAATACCAGCTCTTCTCTGATGTTTCTGCAGTTTCAAAATGATAACATTTTGCAAATTACAAATTGCATCACACATTTGATTAGCTTTTAGGTAATGTCTCTCTTCTGCCTCAACAACTCCATCATGGGTTGTGGGTGTTCTGCTGTGGGAGTACAGTGAAACAGTAATGGTACTATTTAGCTTGTCTATATCCACCCTGTTTCATTACTGGGATGGCTGTCAGTCGGCCGGAAATGCCCCCTTACCTTCCGCTTTCTATCTTAATTTAATCCTCAGATCTCTAGAGGGTGAATCCAGACAGCTAGCGAGACCTTCGGTCCAATTTGAGTTTTTGTGCACAACTAAAACAACCTTCGAACGTATGCCTGTTCCACCAAAACAAGTTCCTTCCCGAGGCTATTTTGCAGGGGCATCGGGGCTCCACCCGGCGCTTAACACCGCCCACGAATGTGATTGGCAAATTGACAAGAGCAATTTTTTTTACCATCCTCTATTGCTACATGGATTGTTTTTGTTTTTGACAAACTTCAAAACATCTGACTTTGTACGTGTCTAACAAAACCCAGATCGGGATCATATTTTTTAGAGAAGCCTCTTTTGCAGCCATATCGTCAAGGTTTGGTAGGGTTTTAAACGATCAAAAAGATAGGAAAGAGAAAAAATAAGGAGAGAGATAAAGAGGGGCAAGTAAGAGAAATGAACCGGTGAATACTTTAAGTAAGGTGGACAAGATGGAGAGAGGATTCATAATAGATTTAATTATTCACTCACACTGGCTCTTACTGAGGGATTATTTGAGTCTCCCCATGCCCCTCCACTGTAAAACTCACTTTGCAGAGAGTAGCTAAGTTTCCATCCACTTGTCAATCAAATTATCTGAAGTTCAGTAAAAAGAACTCATGCAAATAGAGCTGGTGAAAGCGTGTTCCCATCCAACGTCTTTAAAGTGAAAACATGAGGTCACATGCTGTTTTGCAATTAAATTGGTGTACCGAATTGATTTGAGACAGTTTAAAGTGTTTCCATTCATTTTCGCACAACATCCAAGCAAACATTTGTGAACAAAGTTTTTCTAGACAAAATTGATTGCGCCGTCTACTAACACATGATTAATTTTGCACAAGTTGTAATAGTGCTTATTTTCAGCTGCAACTCTTTTTTTGAGACATTTCTCGCTGTTTTGGCCTGATTTGCGCAGTCTCCAGTTGTTCCGGATATGTGTCTGCTGCTAGAACTCTGTGTGGTATTCATCTGGTCTCTAATCTGAGCTGTTGTTAACTTGCAATTTCCGAGACTGGTGACTCAGATGAACTTATCCTCAGCAGTAGATGTGACTCTTGGTCTTCCTTTCCTGGGTCGGTCCTCATGTGACCCAGTTTTGTTGTAGCAATAGATGGATTTTGCGGACACATTCAAAGTTTTTGCTATTTTCCGGACTGAATGACCGTCACTTCTTAAAGTAATGATGGCCACTTGTTTTTCTTTACTTACAGTAGCTGATTGGTTCTTTGCATACTTCGAATTCTAACAGTTGTCCAATAGGGCTGTTGGCTGTGTATCAACCTGACTTCTGCACAACACAACTGATGGTCCCAACCCCATTAACAATGCCAGAAATTCCACTAATTTACCCTGACAAGGCACACCTGTGAAGTGAAAACCATTTCAGGTGACTACCTCATGAAGCTCATTGAGAGAACACCAAGGGTTTGCAAGGGTGGCTACTTTGAAGAAACTAGAATACAAGACATTCAGTTTTTTACACTTTTTGATAAGTACATAATTCCATGTGTGTATTCATAGTTTTGATGCCTTCAGTGATAATCTACAATGTAAATAGTCATAAAAAAAAGAAAACGCATAAAATGAGAAGGTAGCACAGGCCAAAAGTTTGGTCTTATATTCTAGTTTCTTCAAAGTAGAATTATTTAATTAGTATCAAAGTTCTTCAACCCTTTGCTATATTTTAAGGCACAAAAGTCAAAATTTTATGCAGTGATTGCAGAATCTGTATTGGGTATCATCAATGTGGGCTTCTTGTGTCATCCACAACTGCATCTAGGATATATGGGGTCCCTCCCTTTCAGCTGATTAAATCTCTGTAGCCATTATACAGCAGCAGGAGTGATTTGTTCCATCTGCAGCCTGTAATTTGAGGGATGTACTGCACATTCCTAAAGTGCTGCACAATTATGGAAACTTTAAACTGTGTGGGGAACTTTATCACAGTACATTATTTCAAATGCTTGTGAGCTGGAGCAGAAGATGGACATGGCCTTCTGGTGCCCTTAGACTGATAGGCTATTCCTTACAGAGACTAGTAGATTGTCTTAGAGATGCATTCAGAGCATTGAACATTTTACTTGACTTTTGTGAAACCCACAATGTCATTCTCTCTCGGCCCAAATCGTATTAAAAGTTCATCCATTTTTCCTCCCCATTGACCACACGTTCCACAGAGTTGGGACCAAAACAAGTCCTTTTTCATTCTGCTAACCTGCAAACAAATAGGGAAAAAGGCAAAAAAACATGACCCAACCAATTCTGGAGGTTAAGGTAATAAAGCCCAGGATGAAAAGAACCAGAATTAACCTTTAAGTGAAGATTGAAGACAGGGAGTCCTAGAAATCCCTCTCTTTGATGTCCGGCGTTTGTGTGCGTCAAGGTTTTTCTGATGATGCCTTTCTACTAATTACTCAACAATGACAGTAATCACTCAGCACAGTTTGTTAAAGGCTTTTAAAAGACTACACATCCTGACTTGATATGTTGTATTTTACACATAGAAATTAAGCATGATAGATTGTTTTTTAACAAGCCACTCTTTTTTGTACGTTTCGCAGGTATTTACTGACCATCGCCAGCTAGCTAAACGTTAGCCCCGGTGACCGCATGCTGCTCTTCTATCTAAGTCCTATCTCATCAGTGCAGTAGAGGTGTTCACCACATGTACAAACAACTCTTCATTAACAAAATGAACTGACTGAGTGACTTTTGTCACTGGCTGAATTACGTAGTAGCTCTTAGCAGTGGAGCGCCACTCACTGACTGAGAGCACGGTACGTTACCTCCATGCTAAAAGCCACAGAAACAATCTGAATGTCATACCTTTCTTCAATAATAGGTTGGTGCGCTTTTAACCACATGCACAGCACTTGTATAAACTAGTTTTGAACTGAACTGAACATAACAACTTGGACCACAAACAGACAAACCTACTACTGAACTGAAGACAGCACTGACTGTTGAGGCGGTCTTCGGGGATGTGTTCACTTGCTATTGTCACGCATAAATGGTCAGTACCTACTTACTGACATAGGTACTGAACTGAATTTGAACGGATATGCAACCGCTTAGCTTAGGGAAAAAAAAGTTACTATTATAATAGTAGTATATTACTATACTACCATTAACTATAAAGTCAGTGACTACATACTAAGTAGTATATATTTCCCCGATGTTCCACTTCCGGGATTGTTCAAGTTCTGCAGGAAATTCCTCCAAATGTCTTTAATTTCAACCAGATGTCCGTTACCTTCTGCTTTCTTTGTGTCGGCATTTTAAACTCCGGTGGATTTATGTGGTCCATGATTAACTGCTCCCCAGATCTCTGCAGGGTAAATCCAGACAGCTAGCTAGACTGTCTGTCCAATCTGACGTTTTGTCTCGCACAACTAAAACAACCTTTGAACCTACACGTTTCACCAAAACAAGTTCCTTCCTGAGGCTTTTTTGCAGAGGTCCTCTTGCCTTGGTGCCCCGGCCAAGACGCTTGTGATTGGTTTCAAGAAATGCCAATAAACCACAGCATGTTTTTCTCACCTCCTTGGAATGTTGTGGCCAGTCCCTCTTGGTCAGCATTGTGGAGGAAGGTCTGGGAATGTGAACTAAGTGGGTCCAATAAGCAAAGTGATATGTGATTTCTACCTCTACAGTGAAACTTTAACTTTAACACATCTTCCATCTCTGAAAGGTGAATGAAGGCTTACCAGTGGGTAGTGTTAGCAAACCAGCTAAAAGCACACAACATACAATTACGACAACTTCAGAGTTTCCAGGAGTCTTTTGGAGAATCAATTTGCGATAAACCCTGTTGAAAGCCCCTCTCATCTGTTGTATTTGTATCATAAATTGTAAAACTGTTTTCCTATCTGTCTTAACCTACCTTGAGACAATCCTGCTGTCGATCCTGACTCTCTTTCATATCTTACTGCACGTCATCTAAATGAATGGAGCAATTGTTAGAAAAGTGGATATCCCTGTGTGTCTCATTAAACCTTTAGGACATTGTGAACTGAAGCCTGCTTTGTTTGCTGAGCTCCCCACTGCTTTCAGATGTCAAGCCAGTAGATGATTCAAACCACAAAACAAATGTGATCAGATGGTTTCTCAACAGCGTGTCTACACAATAGATTGTTCATTAAGATGGACGGCTTGACAAACTTCTTGATCGCCCCCTGGTGGCTGGCTACAGTAGAGGTCGTAAATCCCACCCCCTCCATGTTGGCAGACGGGCCAAAACAAAAAAAAGTCAAATACATTTTTCACAAAAACGGTTTCTGTCATTGCATTTTCTGTCAAAGATGGTTTCTGTCATTGATTGGCAGCTGTGACTAACTGTATTGGTGGGACTTGTATACAGCAGCTCTGCCGCCCAAACACCACTGTGCAGGTTCTGGCTCCAAAATTACAAGAAGGCAGCGCCTGTACCCGGGATATTTTGGCTTCACTTTTGTACAGTGGGAGGAAGCGGAGACATGTCGTCCATATTTATATACAGTCTCTGATCAACACATGGGGCGTTTCAGCTCTATTTATCAGTCCACCTCACATGTCTAATGGAACACCTACACTCCTATTTTAATCAATACAGCTTTCTACGAAGGCTGCGTAAAGGCTTTCTGATGCATATTTATGGTAACAGGTGTTCTAGTTTGCCATGATGCAACTGAGTGACATTATAAGCAAGTTAAGTGAAGCCCAATATGTAAAAAAGAGCACATGTATCTATAGAAAGGGAAAGGGAACATCCTGTAGTTTTGACATTTTAAACACAATTAATTGCAATAAATCAGTGATGACAGGATAATTAAAACAGTTCTGAGGGTTTTCTTCTCTACTGGCTCTTGAGAACTCCTATTGAATTCATCATTACCATAGTCCCAGCAAAGCTCACCTCACATGTCCAACTCCCTTTCTTACTGCAATACCTCATTTGGATGCTGATATCTCATCAAAGAGCTTGCTGATGAAGAACTCTAGTGGAATAACCCTGTCAAATCCAAGTCAGTAAGAGAAATAACTCTTTTAGTCCAAGGGATGAAGGAGATTTGAAATGAGAAAATCAGTAAGATAGAATGAGGTTCTCAAGACTAGAGGGGTACAAACATATTCTACTTAACTAAAAGCACTATTACTTTGATGAACTTTTACCGAAGTACAAGAAAAATTACTTAAGTAAAAGTAAAATTTAGCTAATCTGAAGACATTAGCGATGTAAGGAACCAATGTCTTTTTGGCTATTTTAAGCACAGCCCCTTACTAATATATGTATTTATTTGAATAGGACAATGCACATTAAAACCTCTTGAAAATCACTTGAAAATATATGATTTTCTCGCCTAAATTTTTAACCTTAAAAAAGTGCTGCAGTTTCCACATGCTTTGGCCCTC
>NC_048420.1:6994606-7051301 GCF_013103735.1 Etheostoma cragini | reverse complement strand
TTGGCTACACAGGGATGCCAGTTTTATGACCTTATCTTCTAATTCGTGGGCTCCACTGTCAATCTTTCCCAGGTGGGCTTAATGGCGACTGTGCGATATCATTGGCTTAGCTTGAGGGTATCTCTTGATAGGCTGATGCTATTGGCTGGGAACAAGGTTCATTGCGATCTGTAGAAGCCACAGATTGTAATGGTGTGTCGACCTTCGTTTTACCCCGCACAGGGAAAAAGTTACAAGCTTTAGAAACCGAGAAATGATGCACTATCTAGATTTCTGAACGTCGAAACTTGGCCAGAAACTACAAGATTGTGAGGGGACCAGATAATTATGGATTACAAGGCTTGGATATTCTAATTCCTTGGAGTGTTTGCGATTTAGGAAATCAACGTTTATGAATATCTTTCACCGCTGTGGATAAAGACACGAGGACAAAGGTAGGGATGCACGCTCGATTTAGACAGAAACGGTGCAGTGTTTCTTAACTTCATAACATGATTATAACCGCTGTAAGTCACCTTATCCTTTGTGCGGGGGCTTGATGGAATCACTATACTTTAAGCTTTCTAATGATGTGCTGCACGATTTAATGCTTGCAATTCATAAAAAACAATTCATGAAAACACGTTGTGGAAAAACACGTACCGTTTGGGGAACCGTGCTCTCAGAGAAGTTAATCAACATTTCTGTAAAAGCGTTAGCCAGTCGGCTAATTTTCAACTGTAGTCCATGGTTACCTAGCATGTATGTCTTCATGGTGGGAGGAAACCGGAGCACCTGGAGGAAACCCACGCAAACACGGGGAGAACTTGCAAACTCCACACAGAAAGGCCCGGAATGACCTGAAATTGAACCCAGAACCTTCTTTCTAAACTATGAAAACTTCTTTTTAACTACAAATGCAATGGTACAATGATTATTTAACCTAACGTTACCTCTACATGCTTCCGCAGGTGTTTGATGTCTTGGCCAACACAGCTTCAAACAAATCATACTTAAGTAAAAGTAACAGATTTTCAAAACAATACTGGTAAAAGTAGAGAAAAAACTACTAAGGCAAGTTAGTAGTTCCTCTGCTTGAGATGCTGTTGGGAAGTAGGAAGTCAATAAATCCCAGAAATAAGAAAAGAAGATTTAACCTGAATAGATTGAATGGAGTGCAGTTTGTTCTAACGTTCAATTACCTTGTTTTTCTATACCCTGCAATTCCAACTGGCTTTGTCCATCTCAACAGCTTTTGTATTTACTGAACAGTCTCAACTACTGTCTTTCTGCCGCGTCTCGAACTCCAACTTTCCACCAAAAGGGGCTCTCTGCTTTTTAGTAATCGTCGACCATGCGTGGGAAATAAATTGACTTGTCAGTGGATGATTGCTTACGTCTGGTATGCCGTCTCATCTTTTTCCCTTCCCTTCCATTCCTCTTTCTTCCTGCTTCTCCACTTTTCCTTCTTCCTTTTCTAAAAATGTCCCTTCTCTAACCGCTTCTCTTTGTTTTACCCTACTCTTATTTTTTTTTCTCCTCCTATCATTTCGGTTATTATTTTCTTTCCTGAATGTATTCTGTGCTTCTCTATTACCCCCCTCCCCCTCCCTTCCCTTGTTCTTTCTCTCTTTACTCTCTCTTCCTCTCTCCCTGGCTGTGGGGTGATGTATGGTCCCTGTCAGCGCTGGAATCAATGGGACGCCGGTTGTTTTAATTTAGCCTGGGAGCCCAGCGGATCCAGATCCTCAGCGTCATGGAAGAGCGATGGCAGTGGCCTTTCGCTCCTCTGTTTTGACTCCCCTCCCTCTGTCCTTCCTCGCTCGTTGCATTGATCAACACTTAGCTCCCGCTGGACAACGCTCCGCGGAGGCCCACACCATCGGAAGGCCTTAAAGACCAGGTGAGCTCTCCTCTTGTCTGTAAACACGCCCTAGATTCACATCAGTACCAATCGATGAGCTGCCACACCTATCGGAGACGGTTGCAGCATGTTGGCGTTCAAGTGTGGTGAAACGCCATCGGATAGATGGGTGAAAGCTGCCACCTGCGCTGACGTGCTGGAGGCCAACTCATTCAAAGTCAAATAGCAAATGTTATCTGGCATGCCGTTACTCTGAAAACCCCCCACATATCGATTTAATATTCCAGGTTAAATCATAGCATATTTGCTCAGACATGACAGTGCAGCTTTGAGGGGCTGCCTTAAACATGTAAAAAATCCTCCTGACAGACAAATAAACAATTGATGATGGACTGAAAGGTAAAAGGTTGGACGAGCTTCATTAGAGCCATGATCTGGGGCTCATCAGCCCCATTTCTCCTTCTGTCTGATATCATTTTCCTCCCTTTCGTCATTTCCCCTTCCTCGCCACCCATCATTAATACAAATCATCTCTCCCTATATTCCCCAATGCCAGGCTTGAGCGAAAGCCGCCATGCAAAGCTCACATCGCGGGCTAAAGTAATTAAAGTGGCTGCTTTGAAACAAAAGACTGAATAGAGGAGAGGATTTGGAGAAAATGAAAGAAATGTGCACAGAAAGAAGCAGAAGCAATCAGAGAGGTGGGTTCCACCACAATGGCTCTGTTGATGAGAAATGTGCTGTGCACACGGGTCATGTATTATTGGGTTTTTAACAGATGTATGCATGATGTGACACAAAAGGTTGGAGGGGTTGGTCTTTGTTTGAGCCACGGCACATTTGCATTCATGATTGCAGACATAACAGAACAGGTTGTGTAATGGAGAAGATTATTGTGAGGGCTGTGAAATAATGTAATACTTATTTAGATCCTTTTTTGTCCAAATTAAATCACCGTAACTCTCCCCCATAGTAAAATTTTTCATATTTATAATTACTAAAAATGGGGGAAAATAACAACACTCTGAGTGGGGAGGCCAGTTTCCCTGTTATTGAGAAACAAGACCATATTGACTGGTATATGAACAGAGAGGGGGTGGTGTCATGAAACCAGGAAATAAAAAGTGAGTGCAGGGCATGTGCTGTAATTCACAAAGCTGTCCTCTACTCTGTTAGCCTGGGACTCAGATAATATGCCAACTCATGGTTAATTTGCTCTGGCTCACGGAACCAGTTAACTGATGAAATATGAATCAAAGTTCAGTTACTGTATTGTTTATTTCTCTCCGCCAGAAACACATTTCAGTGTACTTTTCAGCTGTAATTCGAGAAGGTTTGTGACCCGGCTGCCATTTTCTTCCCACTTCAAAACAGACCAAGCACCGCATCCACTTGCTTGTGTCGCTCAAAGCTATGTGGTTGCGTTGCTCTGATTGTAGGTCAATTCAAACGCATCCAGAGGCATTTAGGTCTAATTAAAAAATGAACTGAGAGGTTTCAGAACAATGCATATTTTTAGTCTGGCTATGCCGTGAGGATGCAGAAATCATTCTGGCACAACTTTTTACCCATGAATATTCCACTATCTGAAAGGTCTTACAAGATAGCAATCAAGCTTACCTTGAGACACGAGGGGAAAAAAACAGGACAAGTCACTGCAGAAAGATGGCAGTAAAGAAGGCGGCAGTGCCATCGGCTGGAAGTAAACATGGTGGAACATGACAGAGTGTAACGAGGAGGGTTGGCGCGACGCAGGATTGATGGCTGCAGGACAGTGGCATTGAGTTGAAGTCGGCATGGTGTCAGAGAGCACCTGTGCTGCTCCCAGGTCTGTGGTACACTCCATTTAACATTACAGCACTGTGAATTTGACAGAGGGAAGCAGGCAGAGGAACTGTTAACTGTTATTTCAAGCTGTCAGCTTGGATCTGTGTCACACAATGCCTCATAGGGCTCCTCCATTTATGACAAGAAAAGAAGTGTGTAGGCGGCATATAAGAAGGGAGAGACATACAGAACGACAGATCCAGCATTAAGATGCATTGCACTTGTTACACACACACACAACTAAATAACAATGGTCATGTGACACCCAAACAATTTAAGCAGTATGTGTTTCAAAAACAGTATTACACAATGATGTTGTTGTGAAACTCAATACCTGTCCTTTCTTTAGAAATTAAGTATCTACTGTAGGCTAAAGAGACATGAACACAAAAATCCACACATGGATTGCATTTTACAGGATCCTGTTTTTTCCCCCTTTCCTCTTTCTATCTAGGTTTGCACGGATGTGTGGCCTCCTCCCTGCAGCCACCATTTGTGACACAAATGGCACAAACGGCACAAACTTTAAAGCACCGGAGAGCTGCAGGGCAAGATGTTCCTTAAGATCTGCTGTGCAATGAAAAAACAGTGTGCTGCACACCTTCAAACAGAAGTATATTTAGTCTATATCTAATGTTCTAATGGAATTCTACTTTTCCCAACACAGCAACAGCAACGGATGGATAGATAGATGAATGGATGAATGGATGGATGGATGGATATTTTTAAATTCATATATACATAGTTACTGAAAACAAAAAAAAAATGGCTCAGTATTTTTCACATAATGTAATTGGTAGGAAGTGTCATCTGAACATGTCTACAGGCAGGTTGACTCGATATTGACGTCTTTTTGTTATTTTCATGCTCTGTTAATTGCAGAACACAATTTTGAGGAATTAGCATACAGCTGAACACATTAAGTCAGTGTTTTTTTATTCAGTTTTGTCCTTTTTTGGATGCACGCGCTAACATTTTCAAGTTGTTTGAGTCATCTTGAGCAACGATGCAAAGTAATCAAGGTTCTTGTGTTGGCTAATATTAGGCTAAAATAAAATGCCTCGATCTCTTTTGGAAAACACAGTTTGTTCATCTCAGTTAATTTTAATTAGCTTGTCCGCTAGAATTAAACTGACAACTTGACGACCTTTGCCAAACAGTCCAAACAATCCAGAATGATATCAGCTTTCCAGTATAGTAGTAAAGCAAAAATAAGTCAATGGAAATCTGATAGATGACAACTTTAAACAAATTCTAAATCAATACTGAGTTTAAGCAAAGAAACGTTTGTCATAACAATTGTTTTGCAGAGACCATTGATGGCTCACGGAGAACTTTAATTCATTCATTTCTCCGTTATTAACCTACACAGTTAGAGTGAATGCAACCTTCAGCAATACTCTGAGTCAAACACGTAATGCCTTTCTTATCAAACATAGGTTGATGGACACCAACATTGCCCAAAGTGATGGTCTACACTGTACTGAAAAGATAAATCAAACACAGGCTTTGACAAGCTGTCACGAGAACAAAAAAACTGCAAAACAAGACCAAACTGAGAAAGGATAGTACGGAGATAATACTGGATTTTCTGTGCTGGGGATACCTGACTTTTTACTCTGTTGTTACCTTGGAGACAGGACAGAGACCCTGTGCACACATGCATGCATGCCCAGACACCTAAGAGAAAGTGCACCCATAGTGGAAAGAGATGGCGGGGGGGGGTGTAGTGGGCAGTCTGACATTTCAAGTTGAGTTCCTGCTACAGTGTGGAAATGTCATATTATTCGGCCAGACACATCTATCAAAGTCAGTTTCCAAAGAGTGGACTGTAAAAGAATTATCACTTCATTACATCACCCTGTGTGACACTCTCTACAGCTATTTCCTTTATTCTTTTTCTGCACACACAAACATACACACACTCTCAAATGTACATATGGATGTATATTTACACGCCTTGCTTTAGCTTACAATCTCTTGACAAATACAACTTGCATCACAAAGGTGGGAGATGCTGGTCAACATGTTTGTTTTCTTCCTTTTTTCCAGTGCATTTATTGGATGGAATCCCCTCATGAAACATATAAAACCCATTTCAGAGTACCAAAAGAGTTACCAGTTCTTTTGTAAAAACACTGCTGTCTGGGGAGAAGGAGAAGTGAAAAAAGATGGAAAAGCACTATTTTGCTAGACAGTTGGCGCACACACACACACACACACACACACACACAATGTAATAAAGCATGTCAGTCAAGCTGTCAGTCAAAGACTAAAAATGGAAGTCTCCAGCATGAAATAGGAGTCCTCTTCCTGCAAGATGTGCCACCTCAAGATCCAGCATCCAGAGCACAGCAGTGACCCTACGGCTAGCAAACAGTCATCCCAAACTGGAGCTGCAGGGGTCAAGCACTCCTCCAACAGCCATCCTACTCCCCACCCCCCCCGCCCCCAATCCTTCCCTCCAGCCATCATTATGTCCGGGTTAGGTGCTTAAAGGCCATGCACAAAAGTGCTTGCTCGGACACAATGCAGAATTATTGGAGAGAGAATGTTGCGCCTGCTGCTTTGCCCAAAGGCGTGTATATGTTTGTCTGCAGTGGAAAGAACCATCACAGAGCAGGGGAGAGGAAGAGACTTGTTGTGAGGATGATGACAGAAATCTGCATCCCCTAAATCTAGTGCTGAAAGAAAATGAAAGATGGATAAAGAAAATACAGAAGGATAGAAAACATTTTCTTCTATAGTAAATGTTTCTCTAAGCCCTCGTCAAACGAGTCAGCCATGTATAATATTATTTCTGATCTGCTTTGGAAAGATAACATATTTTATTATGTACTCCGCCTAGGTTTGTCATCCTTTCTTCAACAAGGGTGAAGAAGCAGTGTAGCCCTGTCTTAGTAAACAAATGTCCCACTTTATTCACTAAAATGCTTTTATCACACATTTTGGCAACACGGAAATGCAGCTGCAACTACGATCCGTACTCTTGTTGACTTGTATATTAGAACTACACATTAATATTATCCACGCTAGTGTCTCTAGGCAATGATATCAGTCCACCACTTTGGTCCAGACCAAAATATCTTAACACCTACAGTACATGGTCCCCCAAGAATCTGCGGACCTGCTGACTCCTCTAGCACTACGAGGTTGACATTTTTATATTTAAAGCAGTTTCAACAACTCATGAATGGATTTGGTACACATAGCCATGGTGTCAATGACATATAAGATCCTCTCTAAATTTATCACCGACAATAAAACATGACATTCCCCTAAGCATGTACTTTTGGTTGTGCCAATTAGCAAATTATAGCATGCTAATGTGCTAAACCACTAGCTATACATCTGCATGGTGAGATGGTCATTGTGAGCATCTTAGCATGCTAATGTTAGCATTTTGATCAAAGCAGGATAGTGTCTAAATGTATATCCTCACAGAGCTGTTAGCATGGCTCCAGACTTGTTGTGACGTTAATAATACAGACTTTTCACAAAGTACTTACTAAGAGTATTTAGTATACTTTGTTGATATCAAGTGATAATGGATGTTCCTTGCTGTAGTATAGTATTATTATAACTCTTTATAAAAGGACTTCTGAGTTGCTTGATACCAAAGGTTCTTGTATCAGCCTGTCAGATTTAAAGAATCTCTACAGCTATTATTTTGAAGTGCAACACATACAGTATCTGGGGCGAGATTTATCAATGTGTCGTAGCATGGATAATACAATGCAACCATGGGATATTGCATTTGAAGTAGGAATTGGTAAAGTTTTCCAGCTCTTCCCATGGTTGCATGTTACATAACACGTTTAACCTTAAGACTTGACAGGATAAAAGGAAGTGGCTACAAAAAATAGAGTCAACAGTAAACACAGTGAGCCTTGGCATGTAGTGTTGTGTTGGACTGGGCACACAGCCACCTGCATGTACAGCAGGTTTCTAAATCCCTTATATATTCATAACTTGCTTGGCCATGGTGTGATCCCTGTTGCCAGTGGCACTGGGGCTTATCCATGGTTGAGAGGACTCTCCCCAGCTAGCCATAAATCGGTGACGCTAGCCAACAGGAGGCTCTTGCTGCCTTGTTATCTTCTTTTCCCCCCATTGTGAGAGCGCTGATTAAAAGGTGCTTGGTTTAAAGTGGCTACCCCTCGTCCCTCCCTCTCCTCATTTTGCATTTTTTCTCTCAGTCGTTCTCCCTCAGTTTTTCTTTTTCTCCTAATTCTCCTCGCTCCGCTACTGTAACGCTTCACTTCGTTAACAGCATAAAGTCCTGGCCTCACATGGTCACGCACAGCTGAACCACACACACAGTGACACACTCCCAACCTATAGGAGAGGGATAAGAGCGGGCTGCCTGCTATTTATATGGCTCCGCTGTAATTACACAGGTCATTTTTGGGGAACTAATCTGCTTGTTGCTTGAAAAAAAAAACATAATGGAGAGGCTGGAAGAAGGAGTTTCATCTAAAATAATGTACACTGATAATATATAAATCCTTTTTATCCAATTCAATTTCTTTTTATTAATGATGCTTATGAAGCCACATGGTACTAGTTTTTTTACCGATTGCTAAACAACAGTTGGCACAACTGGAGCCACATGCCACACATGTTACTATTATTATTTAAATAGTGAAAACATAGACTGGGTAAACCCCGCCCACTCGATTTGATTTTGCCCTGCAGCTCTGTCTTAAATGTTTCTGCTTTTCCGCACTTGCATATCTACCTGGCGTGCTATTGGCCGGTTTAACACGATGACGATAGAGAAGCGACCAAGCAGCTTCTTGTTTACATTCAACATGACGACCACTGAACTCCACCGTAGTGCAGCAACCTGTTGATCCCTCTGCCGCTGGCGCTTCTACGTCCCCCGGATCGCTGGTCTGATTGGTTGAAGGACTATCCAATTGCATAGAGAGTTGTTTGAACCATGCCTGTTGGTTATGCCTCTTGTGCAGAGAAAATACAGAGCAAACTCCCCAGACCAATGCTGGAAAACGTTGATTCTGTCTTATTCGAATTAATAAAAACAACAAGGCACTGTTTTATTTCACAGGAAAGGTTAAAGAATCACATTATCTGCTCCCAACGTCATCCCTTTGGGCCCTCCAGAACCTGGGTCAGGTTCCCAAAATGAGTTCAGAATTGGGCTCAGTGGCAGTCAAACAACACATTCCCTGCAGGGATGACACCGTAGCGTCTGGGGAGAGTCAGGAGGACAGACGCACATTGAGGCAGTCATGATGCTTCGTTAAAGTGACACACTTGGCTGATTTCTCTTTCTCCCCTCTCCCTTTCTTCACCTGCCTTTTGCCTCTCATCTTGATGAGCCTTCCCTCACTTTGTACCCAGTTCACCTCTTGTTTTCTTCCCTCCTTGTACCCTGTCTATTTTGATATATTACATGTACAAGCAGCACATCTCATTTAAGAATATGGCAAATAAGACTGTCAACACAACAAAAAGACATCATTGGTCATTTTTGCAGTACAGTACATTTACGTTAACCTGACAACGACCTCTCGTGGCTGTGTAAATTATGGAATATGAAATTAATGTTGACTTGGACTTTGTGGTCTTTTCGGTAGGCAGCCGGTATGTTATTACTGGTGGTACTGTAATCCAAAGAAGTTCTTAATTTGTTTTTCAAGAATCCATGCCTATCTGTGTCATATCTTAGATTACAAAACCCCATCCCATTTCCCTCTCTTTCGTTTCTCTCACTTAAGCAACTTCATGTTCCAAAAAACAAAAATTGTCAACGATATTGACATGTATAAACTATATCAAAGCATTTGAAAATAAAAATGAAGTCCACACCAGTGCATGTACAACTAATATGAAGGGATTCAATTATCTTAAAAATACATGAATCCCATTTTCTTTTGTTAAAAGAACTTGCAATACATGTGCACCTGCAATTCTTAAAATGCAATTTTGCAGTCTAAAAAGGGCTTTTGTGCACAGACCCATATGGCTTCCTAGATTTCATTGTGCACAGCTTGTCCCTTTTTTAATGGAGAAGAGTACATTTGTTAACCAGCACCATAAACAACCCTCTCTCCCCCCCCCCCCCATCTCTCTAACTGTCACTTCCATGGATCCAACTTGGCCCAGGGAGCATCCTGACTCGCCCAGCCAAAGACATTTCCCCTCTTCCTCTTTGTTTGAGTGGCTATTCTGGTTTAGACCCCAGGGTTCTCTCCAGTGCAACTGGCTGGGTATTGCTCCACATGACATGTCCATTTGAAAGACATGCTCTTCCCCTACTTGCGAAAAACAACAGCCCCCTAAGCACAGAGCACACTGGCATACACAACTAAGACAGAGTGAGGGAGAAAGTCATTTTACAACTAGGAGATGGTGAGGAAAGGCATAGTGTGAGATAGAGAAACATCGGGAGGGTGATGATAAGGGGATAAGCAAACATACATTTAAATACAGATGCAAATAGAAAGGAATCCCTCAAATCCATTGGTCTTAGCATTTATTGCTAGAAAGTGCCTCATAACATTTCTCATAACATTCATGAGTGTTTTCAGCTCTCCGACCTGAGGGACAACTCAAGCATTCATTTGCCACTGGGGAGGTGTGAGATGTATTTGCCACAAATTCCCTCCTCTGCTGACAACCAGACCATCCACTAAAACGCACGGTGCACTGTGCGAGAGCCGGGGGAGGGTTTGATGGGGAAGGTGAGGAGAGAAGAGAATGCGTTGTCAGAGTAAATAACACAAAGCCAGACCAATTAAACAGTGAGGTAGAAGCCAGAAACATTTAATGTGCCATATGCACTTTTACAGCATTGTGGATTTTGCTGTCCTGCCTGTCATAATGTTGTCCAGTGGTTTCAGTTTAAGGTCCACTTGGACACATCACTGTGTCATTCGCCTGCCGTTGGACATGTAATGAAGAAGCATCATTCAACGGTGGCCTCTAAACCATTTGATGAGTTCATGACCTACATCAGCCACCGCAGAAGCCCCATATATCACACAGCACATCATGAGGGTCTGGAGGACAACCAGACTGTATGTGCCTTTCTGCATCATACACATGACAGGAAGAGGCAAAATAAAATAATTCTACATTTGTACATAGCATAATAATTATAAGACCATGCTTAAGCTATGGTGAAATTAATCATAACTCATTACATTTGCTGTAATTCTTCCTTAGGGGGACATGAATGTCTGTACCCAATGTCATGGTAATCCTTCCAATTCTGCTAAGGATAGCGGTTATGTCAGTGCCAAAGGGGCAGACCGACCCTCTGACTAACAAACTGGTATTGGCACCCTGGAGCCCCTTGTGAGCTTCTTACTAACAAAAAGAAAAATGTAATCACTTCTCATATGATTGTACAATTGTTACATGTGGCAATACACATGTAGTCCCAAATTAAGGATGAGGTAGTCAAGCAGACATCTGTCTCTGCAAGCAGTCTGAAGTGCAATTTTCAAAAACAAGGGGTGCCTATGTGTGGTACCTGGGAGACGGGGCAAATGTCCGGTGTGACAGCTGCTGCAGCAAGCTTCTTACTCTGGAAAGTAAATTGGCAAATCAGATTTATTTATATTTATATATATATAAACACACACACACACACACACACACACACATTTAGTAAGTTGCAAGAACAATTGTTGACACCTTAGTATTCCCCTTTTTCCCTAGCCTTTTATTATCTGTTGTTCAATGTTAATTTCATGTAATACACATTATAAGACTCATTATCTTAAGAAGCAATTATTTTTTCTCTGACTCTGTGTTGATTTAAAAGCACTCTCTCTTTTTTTCTCTCTTTTCAACCATGTGCTGGTTGCAAAAAAACTGTTAAGTGAAGACTTTAATTAAACAAGCATGTTATTTGGGATCACTTTCCAACTGGGTTACAAACTATAGGCGTTAGGAAAATGCCCACGCTTTGCCATGGCTAAATAAAACGGTACAATAAACACATAATATTCTGTGGTTTGATGAAATTCTTACAACATCCTAATTAGGCAGCAAGCACTTCATTATTCTTCGCTTGGCAAAAGGTTACTTTCAACGTCAAGAAGATTTGCCTTCCTTGGCAGAGTGACACATTGAAGACAAAGCCATAATCTGGTATGCTTGGAAAAACACATATCCCACTGATGTAATTGAAGAGAAGGAAATATAAACATTTCATTGAATGGACAGTATTAATATGCCTTAATTTGCAGCCTAATTACTGCTATTAGAAATACATCCAATTCATCTTCACATCGAGTGCAAAAGAAGCACAAATTATTTTAATGTGTTTGCAGGTGTCTGTATCATTCTCAGGAGAGCAATTTGAAAAAGGATGTTTAGTAATTTTTATGAAAGTACTATTTGTTCTCATAGAAATGGACAGAATGACTAAATTTGAAGAAAATTTGCTACAGCAGTGAGCCTTGAGTTGTATCACTGCATCAGGCTGTTGAGTGCTGCTGGATCCACCAGGCAACCATTATGCTGGCTGAGAGCTGGATATTAAAATGTAAGTGGAGAATGTTATCCTGCTCAACATAAGCCATTTATAAAACGGTGCCATCAATGTATGGCCCAAGGACGACTGCAGAATCAGTTATGGACACAGCACATGTTCTCTTATATGGATCACACAGGACTTCCCATTGAGGTAAAAAAAAAAATGACTTGCTATTTTGGGCACAAGTGCGGAGCAGCAGCCAGCAGACGGAGTCTAACCTGGTTGGTCTTATGATAATAATAATAATGATGTAAACTTTATCAATCCCGCAAGTTGAAATAACATATCTGGTGTTGAAGATGAGTCGGACTTGGACCTGTAAATTAGTTTAGAAGATCCACCGCCCGGTAGCAGCCAGTAAAACCCAGCGTTAGAACGTTAGAGCAGAGACCTTCAACAGGGGGTCCGGGGCCATTAGGGGGTCCACAGAGTTACTTCAGGGGGGCCACCAAGTTATTGTTGAACCATTTAAAAAAATTACTTAACAAAAGTTAAAATACATGAGTTTGTCAATAATTATTATTGCAATGCCTTAGTTTTGTATAAACCATAAAAAAGGTTTGTGTGAAGGCTTTAGGCCGCCCTACACATTATTGTAGGCCCAGTTTAATTTGCAACTTGTACATGTAGTAAGGGTGCTAAAAAATGTTGAAGACCCCTCTGTTAGAGGGGAACTGCTCCTTTCTCTCTCTCTCTCTCTCTGAGTCTCTTGTATAAGACACAACGGCCGCTGACTGGCTCAGATTGCTCTATTTCTCTGTCTTTTTCAACATGAGTCGGAAGCAGAAAGGTATACCTAACTTTACTTTTAGTGTTATTCCACATAGGAAAATGTTCTCCCTTCAATTTAAAATGGTCATGAACCAATACAACCAAGTGCAGCCTTCTTCCTATTTTACTGCTGCAATTAAACGCTTGGTTACGTTGTTACCTAGGTTCTCTGAGTAAAGAGAAATCTCTCCAATGTACATATGGAACAACGTACGATAGGGAACGTGGACGTGCTTATTATCCTGAAAAAGAACATGACCAAATCTTTGGTTCAGCAGTCTATTGTTCTTAAAGAAGAAAAAATGGTCAGTTGCTGTTAACACATTGATTATTGAGAGTACTTAATTATAGTTTGCAATTAATAAAATAAGACTAAAAAACGTCAAAAAGTAGTTCAGTTAAAGATTACACAGTGCTTCAATTAGAAGTAAGATGCTCACGCGGCACTTAGTGGGTCTGGAGAGGTTAATTAAACAGGAGAGAAGCCAGTCATTTGAGATTGTCAAAACCTTTCACAGTGCTCATTTTTCATTTTGTGACTTTTGATTAAATAAAAGACATACTTTCAAGTCATATTTCTTTATTGAAGTTTTCTTTAAAATAGTAATAAAATCTCATCTTCTTCTCGTGAAAACATTCTCAAGTCTCTTCTCGGGAGCTGAGCGTCTCGTCACACCCCCACACCCCTACTTGTAGCATTCCATTTCCTGACATCAGGGTTATGGCTGGTTAAAGCAAACATTATCAGCCAAAGTTCCTTATCAGTGGCCTGTTAAATGAGGTTATCTGATTTGCTGGAGTTATGTAACAGCCTATTGTGCATGCATCTCTACAGACCTGCTGGGAGCCCAAATGTTGCAACAACCCGCTGGGCTGGATCTCATAGAGAAGTCCCTAATTGGTTCCTGTAGTGCCATATCTGTGCTTGGAGAGTGGGACACTCCTCTTTGGTTTTGCCGTTCAAAAGAACCTGATGATCATCCTGGTGTGGCAGAGGCGGGTGGCGTCCCTGCTGACATTGGCACGGAAAGCATGAACAGCTGGCTGGTGTACAGTGCTAGAGAGGAAAAATATTCTGTGTCTGAATTCGGAGTGTGTCATCCTAGAGTTGCATTAAATTACAAAAAAAGGTTATGTATTATTGTCACATTTGTTGATTGCTCCCTATTCCTTACTGTTTTGCCAACCTGGGTTAAATAATCATATTGTAAACAGGAGCAATAATGAACCAACATTCACAAGCATGGACATACAGAGACGGTATATGGTGAAACCTCATCAGTGAAACTTTTCATCTAATCATCTCTCTTAAAAGGATCTAACATTGAGGTAAGTCTATTCATTGTATTTGCAACACCTTCAGCATCAGATGCTTAATATCCCAGTTACACATGTTTCTGGTTTGTTAGCAAAACATATGAAGGCCAAACGTAGTTACTGGCTGTCCATTTGAAGAGATCATATTTAGGAAATAACAATCTAATACCCTTATGCATTATACTTGTAGGTTTTAGATTTCCTTTAAGGTGTGATGACTGAAAGTAGTCTAATAATTGTCAAAATATTGTATGGTTACCCACCCGAAAAATAACGGTCTCCATTATTAATGTGCATCTCAACTCGAGATCCCACACTGGCGACACAAACAGAATGAACAAACTGATCAGGAAGGCGTGAACAGGTCACTGAACAAACTGTTATCTATCATGGATAACCCCGACCACCCTCTCCACCCCCCCACACTGGCCCAACAGAGGAACAGCTTCTCCAAGAGACTCCCAAAGCTTCGTTGTCGCACGGACCGCTACAGGAACTCATTCCTAACACAGGCAACGCAACGTTTTAATACCTCATCACTAGGTGCAAGATACGATTCTTAGACATCTCATCTGCACTAAGTGCAACTTGCTCAATAGGTTGATCTACGTATTTATCAGTACTAGTTAAGCAGTTGTGCATTTTGTATGCAAACAAAGAGAGTAGCAGAACCATTAGGCTTGCAGGAGAGATCACATTAATGGCAACTGTTCAAGGTTGATACTGACACTTGATGACACACTATTTTGGAGGCCATGGAGCATATACAGTTCTACAGATACAGGTTTACATTTTAAGGTGAAGCGCTTTCTGTTTTTCAGTTGCCTTTTCATATTTATTTTTCATATTTGAAGGCCTCCATCACTTCAAAAACATGTTTATGACAGTCAAACATATCTCTCATTAAACTGAATTGGTTCTACACTTTTTTGAGATATTTAACTCTGCATGCTACATATGTAAGGCTGTGCACAAGTATTGTGGTACTGGTGGTAAAATGGTTGGCGTACAGTACATGAAACCATTGCCCATGACTTGTTTCCAAAATGACCTCACTGATGCAGTCTTTATGGAGCTTATCTAGCAATAATTTCATCTTGAGTGTGTGTGTACTGAAACCACAAAAAAAAAAAAAACATGCAATAGAATTCTATCTGTTCTGTGAGTGCTTCTTTTCTTGTAAGTTGGAGAGCCTATTGTGTTTCCTTAATAACTCATTTCAACCACCAATTTTCTGTTCCAACAGAGTTGCTGATGAAGCAGGGCCAGAATCAGCTGATGCAGGACGCACAAATTAGAGCCAAGAGCCCGGGCAGAACATTAAGGGCGGTTAATAATATCATTTCAGCAACTAAAAAGAAATTATATATATTTTGACTATGTATGTAGGTTTTTTATGGCAGTGTAATTGATTAAAATATATAATAGCATTACTGAAAATCAGAGTCTTAAAAACCTTACCCTTTGAGCTTCAACACTTGAGTTGGAGAGTCCGGGCGCTGAGCCTATCTCTAATACATTTGTTCATTATTGCAAACGATAAATCATATGCAAAGTATTATCTGCAATGACATGTATGGCAAGGTTCACACAGAGTAGTATGTGTCGGTACACAATCCGTTCTGCGCATGTGCAATATGTTGATGATATCATGATGAACGCGGATTTACCACACTGCACGATCTGTTCCCAAAGACAGTTAAAGAAAGTCTGTTTGCCTCCACCGGAAAGCTAACGTTAGTTTAGCTAAAAGCTAATTCAGCTAACCACTAGCTAAGACAGCATGTAAAAGAACCTCGAAACTGAAAATAACCGTTTAAATATATAACAGCTGTTATGTCAGTTCTACTTTACTTGTGCTCATTTGAACTACAATCACTCTCTAATTATCTTTATGATTACTGTAAAGTATTAATGTAGCTGTAGCCTGATTTTCCCACTGTTTAGTTTGAATAATGTTATTTTAGACTGAATTTGGCTGCCAGCTAGCGGTTAGCTGAATTAGCTGTTAAACTAACGTTGTTAGCATTCCGGTGGAGGCTAACAGATCGTGCAGTGCCTTAAATCCTCGTACATCATGATATCATCTGCGCGTGCGCAAACATATTGCACATGCGCAGGACGGATATTGTACCGACAGAATGTACTCCACAATAACAAAACAATATTGTTGCTTAGCTAACTATACATTTAGTAGCAGTTCTAGAGCTTTCGACTGTGTCACTTTCACATCAACATGGATGACAAGTCCTATTGTAGAGGCAGAAAGTTTGCTACAGCTACATTTCCATGGCAACTGAGCAAACGCAAATCTGATGATGAGGAGTGTGTTCTATGGTCGAAAGCTCCAGTACAGCTACTTAATGGACCTTGAAATCCAAGGTTAATAATAAACTTTGAACCTTAACAAACTTAATTGGGTTAAAGGAAATAAAGGAAGGCCTAATACCTGTGGTAGATGTTACTCAGTCAACTTCTGCAGTCTCTACCCTTGACTGCCTGTTGTGTTTTCACATCCCTTAGGGTCTGGACTGAGTGGGTAAAATGTTTTAATACAGAAGCATTACTTGTACCGTATTGATCTAATTACCAAGCTCTTTAAAATATATCCCCATCTTCATGAACAAATTGGAGTAATAAGTAAAAGCTGCTTCCATTTTCATTAGCATCGGCAGGTCAGTGTAATAAACAAAACAAAAAAATATATTGTTCTAGTCAACTAATTAAAAGGCTGTTTAAATGCATAGCAGCTAATTGCTTTGCTAAAGACATTAAGAGCTGACATTTAGCCTAACATATAACTGACAAGTCTTGCATTTTATTTAAAGTTGGGTTCATGTATTAAATTATAAAAATGGCAAGTGTCTGTAAAATACATGACAACATGATGATTATGTTATAGATGTTACTCCCAGCAGTATTTAGAAGGAAAAATAGCTTAAACTGTTTATTTCCATTAAGAATACCTTGTAAGTGGCTAGATGAAATACAGCCGCAGGTCAGAAATGTTTGTTTATATTTTTGAGGTATTTTAGGCTACACCATTAAAGCAGAAGACTGAAATGTAAGACGACTAAAATTCTTATCTTGGTCAACTGTATTAAAGTGGTCAGTGCCTCACTATGTTATGGCCTCAGTAACAACTAGAATTCTACTGGATTGACAGTATGTGTATCAAAAAGGTATTTTTGAAAAAGGTGCATCATAATTCTATACCCAAGATACTCCAGAAAATGCATCCTGCCAAAATGATTGCTTGAAAAATGAAGTTCAGTCAGGAAGACTATACTTTTACTTGCTTAGGCCTTGCATTTAATCTTCTCAGACAGTCTCACTCATTATGCCTCGCTGTCCTCTCCGGGACTGTAATTTATCTCATTAGCTGCTCTCATCAGCTGATCTCATCTATCCAATAACTCAGCGACACACCTACATTGTAAGCCTATCATCTTGCTGCTGCCTCTGTTTAAATAGGATTCTCTCTCATGCTGAGAGGTATACATTTACGGCCGTTATGCTATCTAAATTTGTTCTCCTTGTTGTTGTCAGCTGTCTTTTCAGTAAAAAGCGTTGCAAATAACAATGTGTCCCTCTACTTCCCCATCACTGCCAGTCTTCACAGATTCTTCAGCCCCCTCAGCCTCAAAAGAACCATGAACCACCACCACCACCACCAGTGTCTGGGCTCTAGTGCTGTTGATCTCCTTTTAGATTCTTAGCATCAGACTTTCCGCCAAGACTTATCAATGACACGTTGTCCTATATAATCTACATTCATCCTTACGTCATTCATTTGTCACTCCTGATTGAAATAAGAAAAAAAACTAATTCAGCTAAGATATTTTATAATTTCCAGTAGCCTTCACATGCTGAGAGTGACAGTGTGCGTAAGCTTTCTTTCTCTTTTTTAGCACTTTTAATTTGAACTGCAACAGGCTTTGCTTTTCTTAACCATTTAAAGATTAATGAGGACCTTGGAAGAAGTTTCTTCTGATGAGGGAGCAGAATCTAATAAGAACAGATCCTGTGCAATAATCACAACATGAATCACTTCTGTACAAATGGCACAGGTGCTTTGTTTGACAGGTGCTGAAGGTACCACATCTCTTTGAATAGGATTGCTATGTGGAAAAAAGAAGATATCTTCTATTTGTGTTCATTTTAATATTTTTTGGTT
This sequence comes from Etheostoma cragini, assembly GCF_013103735.1. Lineage (NCBI taxonomy): Eukaryota > Metazoa > Chordata > Actinopteri > Perciformes > Percidae > Etheostoma > Etheostoma cragini. The sequence goes on along the minus strand of NC_048420.1, from coordinate 7,032,851 downwards.
TAACAGCCTGAGTCAGTTTGAAGATGACATTCAGGGTTACTTTAAAAGTAAAGCCTTAGCTCAGGCAGTGGTAATGCAGGTTTCTCTTTGGTAAGTCGCAGTGATTCATCTGTTATATAAGGGGCGAGGAAAGAGGCATGCTTAGTCTTAATGGCATGGATGAATACAAAATTCATCAGCTAGCTAATTACCTTGGTAGATATTGTAGGAAGCTAACATTAGCTAAAGTAATCGGCCTTTTCTACACACAAACAAAAACACTACGAATGTCCACCCAAATACATGTCAGTAATATTTAACAAATGGCATAATTACTTTGATTTCAAATTTCAAGCACCTACATTTATCTGGCTAGCTGAGTCCTTTTAACCTGTGTTAATTAAAGTCGAGGGACCTTAAAGCAGTACAACATAGCAATTGTACCTTAAAGGCCCTGTGGAAAAAATTGCACACATAATGTGAGATTTATATTTGTATTTAAAAATATATTAGTTAGGCAATTTGGGAACTTATTAACGGGTTTTATACAGTGAGACACAGTTATGATTGTGACACATTAAAATACATCACAAATCTCACACACACACACACACACACAACTGTCTATTTACAAATGCTCATGTTTGTGACAGATGCCATACCAACACTCTGCCAAGACGGGTGTCTGTCTGTGTGTGTGTGTGTGTGTGTTGCCTTGGTACAGAGAGGCTCTTTGAGTGGGATCAAATAATATTCCACTCCTTCATGGGTGAGATGGTGTCCCAGAACACAACCGGCTTTTATGTCAGGCCACTCTTTAAGGGCTCGGAGCTTTATCTACGAGAATACAGCAGAGGGATATAAAGGAGGTGAAGTGATAATGAGGGCTCCAACCTATGTTGTCTGCATGTTGGTGATAGTGTTAATGTGGTATTTTTGGTTAAGTATGTACATGAATATGCACGCACGCGGAAATTTAAAAAGAAGACAAGAAAATATCTAGTCCAAGTTCCAAAAAGATTGGTGCCAAGACAGAACTGGATAATTTGTTTATGATTTATTCCAGGAAAGCTCCAGAATCTACATATTGTTGAAATGCTCCATTATTTCCCTAGCACAAATGATTATCTGCTGAGGCTACGGAACTTAAAGGTACACTGTGGAGTCCAAAAGCAGATGTCCTGTATTTAATGCTTTTATAAGCAGGAAAAGTAGTAACATTTTGGAAAAATTCTAATTTTGTTTGATTTTTCTTTGTAAATACATGGCCAGGACTCTCAAGTAGTCTAGCTTAATTATGTATGTTTCAAAATACTTTGTGTTGGTTTCTAAAGCACTAAACGGTCCAAAATGTAAAAGACATTTCTAATCAGCTGCTACGTTATGAACCACCCCGACCGCTTAGGTTGACTGGGACACGTCTGCTTTCTGTCCTCAGTGTCAAAACTAACCAGGGGAAGCAGTCACTTTTTATGCACCACATATCTGGAACCAACTACCAGAAAACTGCAAGTCCGAAGCTACTCTCAATTCTTTCAAATCAAGGCTGAAGACCTTTCCTTTTGATAATGCCTTTCTTTAAATAACGTAACTGTGTGACAATCTATGTCATGAACATAAAGATAATTAAAGACTAAGACTGGCCATCCTGGGAACGGAAAGAATTGCAAGTGGACACACACACACACAAACACACACACACAGATAAAAAGAATGACATGTGGGAGGTCTGGAGGTGGTTGCCCTCACTTGGACTCCTCACTACTGACCGCTATTGGACAGTTAGAGTTCGAGAGGCCGGCTTGGCTGTCTCATTACTCAGACTCTTGTGGGGGCACATCACGACTCCTCACCTCCCTGTCCCTGTCAGCGTATCTCCTACACCATGTCTTCCTGCAAATAGCCTAGAGGTATAAAGCTGCCTGCACAGACTCTTCCTGTGTTCTTTTCTTGGTTTTAAGTAGCTGTTAAACATGCAGCAAAGTCTCAGGCGCTGCATCTCTCGGCGTGTGAGAGAGGCTGTGGTAGATTGCATTAGTTTAAGCCTACCACTGAATTATGCCAGTGTTTCGAGAAGCCCTTGGCAGCGTGGAGAGGCAATTCATTTGGACTAAATGTAGGTTGCCATGATATGTGAAGAGTGCTTTGTGGAGATAGCTTGGTGGAGCCAAAAGAAGCTTCAATGAGTCCTTTACCTTAGCTCTGAATAAATCCCCCTCAAAGTGTCAAAGGACACTTGTGTTTTATCCTGGACAGTATGACTAAAACACTCAATGGATTAGCAGATCCATAATTTGGTTAAGGAACAGCAAGGGCATTTCATACGGATCTAATGCCATTGTGGACAGGCAATCGAGGAGTCTGGCTGTGCCATCAGCACCAAAGAACTGGGCCAAAACTGAAATGTTGGCATTACGAAGCAGTTGGGGATCTGTTCCATAACAGCACAGATGGGAATAAGCTATTTAGTCAAACATCAGAAATAAGATGTCTATGGTATTGTCCAAAGGCCCATTAAGGACTTTGGTTTAGACATTTCAGGTGACTCAGTTTACTATGCGATCTTATCCTTTGCGTAATAACCTCAAGGAAAAGTCATCAACATAACCATTGCGTCTAATCTGTACTTTTGTCTGCGCCCCTGTCCACTCTGGCTTTGTCCACACCATCTTCCCTTCTAATCTGCCAGTCTGCTTCACTCTCAGTGTCCTTTCTGAGCAGCTTGGCATCAGAGCCTGTGGGACAGAACCATCTGTCAGCCACCAAAGAGGGACAGCTAGACACGCTACAACCATTACAGCAATGGATTTTCACTGTTCCCTGTCTCAGGACACACACTTCATCCCTGCATGCCCTGCACACTTTCACTTTATTGCAGTGTCAAAGTTAGACATGTCATTCCACTCACTCAGGTTGTGGCATGCTCCCAAGGCAGCTCACACTGTCACTAAGGGTGCTCTTTGTTTGTCCTCCATTTGGTATTTGTTCTGTTTGTGTTATCATTTTGCTTGCTAGTCTTTGTCGTTCTCACTCTCCATCTCCCTGTGCTCTCACTCAAAATTATCTCACTGCTGAGTCAAAACAGCCTGAGGCCTTGTCCACCAGGTACTTTTAGTGTTTTCGTTGGTGTTTTTCCCAGCTTTTGTCTGAAATTGTCAATGTTTACTAGCTCTCACACTTCAGATTGCAGATTTTGCAGATTTTTCAGACCTTTGTGCATTACCGTATAAAATAGCTACAGATCTCAAAGGAAAGCTGCAATCATGTTAGGATGTTTATGTAATCTGTGGCACTGACTGCAGAACTGGCTTTTCCCTCTGCTTTTGGTCTTTAGGGCATTGTCTATCCCCCAGACAACATAAGGACCCCTGTAAAATGGCACCATGACTCTAGAGAAGTGCTGTCTTAAGGACAAACTTGGAAGGATCACATTTTCATACCTTTTCTTACTGTTATTCCATGTTTCCATGCAATCTTTATGAAGGGGTCTGAAACAGGCCTCCAGAAAGCAAAGAAAAGTGCGTCAGGCTTTGAAACAAATGGAACATAGTGGAATGGCACATCCCTGCCTATCATGTGATGCCCTCTGGCCTAAACAAAATATTTTCCTCAAAGACTTACATGGGGAAAGAGACATCTGTAAATCAGAAGACACATGTTTTTTAGCGTGACAACACACAAGAAATAACCAATTTCACTATGAGGATTTGATCCATTCAGTCCTATGATATTTGGAAAGCATAGAAAAACTGCAAGATTAAATCGTTATAAAGTATATACCCATCCAATTTAGCTGAGCGCTAAACCGGAAGTAGCTATCTCCACCTGCTCTATGGGCCACGCAGTGCGGAAGCATCTCCCTGATGGCTTCATACGCAACTGAGCCGCTCTCATGCATCCATCATATGAAATACATAAATAGTTACACTACTAGTCTTGCATTGCCTGACTACTAGTCTTGCATTGCCTGACCTATCTCCAGGGTAGGGGTAGGTCTGACTAGTCCACACAACATTTGGGGATAGGAGAAAAACATGTTTTGCATTATTGGCATTTCTTTAAACCTATCACACTTGTCTTGGGCGCTGGACGCAGGTACGATGCCTCTGGGAAGGAACTTGTTTTGATGGGACATAAGCATGTAAAGAGGCAAGCTCTGGAGTGTGATGATAATCTCTCCCCCCCCCCAAAAAAAATGATAAACATATTTTAATTGTCAGTAATAGCTCAGAGGATGTTTACCGAATCGACTCAACGTCAGAACGACAACACAAAGAAAGCGGAAGGTGATGGACTTCTGCCCAAAAAAGAGGGACATCCGCCGGAACGCCCGGCAACACCATTACAATCCCGTAAATGATACGGGGATAAAGGCTAGTAAGTAGCTAATTGGGCAAACACAAGTACAAATTTGAAGTAAACACACAAAGGCACCGTTTTAAACATGTCATCAAGAAAAAAAACTAACAACCATAACATTGACAACAGTTACAGAGGGCGAAGCATCAGACAGAAATAACGTTCCAAAACAGCGTTACACCAGTGACTACGGCACCGCAGGAGTGTGTGTGTGTGTGTGTGTGTGTATAATCCGCCAACACCAATTCACCCGTTACAACCATTACTTTTTAGGAGAACAGATCATTTTCAGTTATTCCGGCCTTTGTATAGTTGCTAAAGTACTGAAGAAAAAGTGGTAACTGAACAGATAATACAGTTTTTATTTCATTACAGATATCTGATCATAGCTGGATTAACTTCCCAGGAGGCTCTCGGGCAAAGCCCCCCCTCCTGCAGTACAGTATGTCCCATGTGTCCTCCCGGTCTCCTTCAAGTACAGTGCACACAGCAGCTATGCTGGAACACCTCGTGGCCCAGGTTTTCTGAATGTCAATTAGTTTGTGATAGCATTTTAAAAAACACAGCTTTATGTTGAAATACGCACCATGCGAGGTAAAATATAAACACCAATAAAGGTCTTAAAACTAGATTAGACACAGGAGCCCTGTGCAAGACAAGGTCACATGATTAGGGAATGATGCAGAATGTACCTTAGTGAGTATTGTGGCCCTGCCAGGTTGTTTAAGGGGTGAAATCACAATACTGGCGAGCGTTCTGTGCAGTGATTCCTGGGAATAACAAGAAAAAACATTACAACAATAAGTGCTTGCTACGGAATCTAGCCACAACACACACAAAAAAGAATCAGATCCGTTTGACTATGCATGGGAAGTCTGATGCTTCATGTTCTGCTGCGTCACAATTAAAAAAAGCCACAGTGGAAATCTTTCCATTGCTCTTGTGATCAACTCAGCAATATAAAACTTTTAGGACTTGCTGTTCTGAGCACTAAAACATGCTTTCCTCCCAGCGCTGTCAGGAACACTCAATAGCGTGCCCTGTCTTTATTGTAAATAAAGCAAAAGGCAGCACTAACAGAGATTCCTGGTGGACACAGCCTCAGTCAAGCTGAAAAATGTTGTCTTGCCACCAACTTATGACCGTCCACTGTTCAATTTGTCTCCCTATATTATTTGTCAGCAGGGTCTCTCCATAGGTTACTTGTGACACACCAGTACCACACTTAATTACCCAGAATCCTCAGGGGAAACTAACCAGGAGCCACTCTAATCCCTGTGACTCTACTGCCAGGGGTAATGTGAACAGCTGCCTCCTTGCCTTTACTCTGTCACCATGCATTTCTGCTTGTGTCTGGCCTCTCTATTTTCCCTCTCCTTTGACCTCTCTCTCATCCCTTACACTCCCTTGAGAAAGTTCCAGTTTGTGGCCTTACTCTAGGGTGTGATGGTAGCTTCACAGGAAGATTCATCCACACTTAATTACCCATAAGCCCCTTTGGAGGGCAAATGTGGAATGACTAAGGCATTCACACGGTGTTATCTCGTGCTTCTTGTTCCTTCATTCCAGCAGCGCTGACTGGACTATCAAAGCCTGTCCACTGCGACTATTTTTTTTTGACATGTTACATTAAAAAAAAACATTTTGGGGAAAAACCATTTTGAAAGGATTGTTATTAGCAGAAATATCACTCAAAGTTTATACATGTTTAATGAAATAATTACTTTGAGTTGACATTCCACCTCTTGGTTATTCCAGTGCAACATGACTTCAGAACCTACAGAAATGCTCCTTTTACATTTTAAGATTGACCGGCGGGGCCTCTGATTGGTCACAGTTAAGCTTCAATGCTTATGGGTAATGCTCAACACCCCGAGTGATATGAAAACATGGGATTGGGAGTACACTGCAGATCAAGAAAGAGCCTAGTTGTTCTCATCCACAGATGCCCTTGAAGCAGCCCGTATGCACATATGAGACAGATATATTTGAAAATTTATTTTCATATAAAAAGACACTATGAAAACATTAGAGGACTACTTTGTACAATCGTATGTATAAAAAGAACAAAAATGAGAGACAAAAAGGAAAGAGAGGGGTTTTAGTATTAAATCGATGGGAATGTCAGATGGGTGTAGCAGTGGTTTAACACCTAAGCATCGAAAGGTGAAGAGTAGGTAGTAGGGTTTAGAGCAGGTATCCACCTTAACTTGTACATTGGCTTGGCCTGATTTTCATATTTCTTTATGAGCAGGCTTTCGACACAAAGGATCACAGCATGACATCCTAACATACTCTTACCATCAACTTCATAAGTTAGCATTCGCATCACGACCATGGCCTATCATAGAAAAGATGACTAAAAGTGTAAGATGATCCTTAGTTGTGTTGATCGGTCAGACATCTCACTCACAGTCTCAATCAATCAAGCAGCATCTCACTTACCGTTCCTGAAGATGGAAACCTAAAAACCAGCCCTCACTGAAGAGAACCCTGTCATACTGTTCAAAACAAAAAAAAGCTCAACAACTGATGAGGTAAATGAAAAAAATCTTATGCGCTCAAATCAAACCAACATTCAAATTTCTTTGTCTTTCTCCACATCCCATTCCTAAGTTACCATGGGAACAAGGCTTTGTAGCGAACTCATCTTGAGCATTCTCTCTAAAATGTTCACTTTTATAAATAAAAACCTAAGGTGTCTGTGTAAAGGTCAAATCTGTTTCCCCTGAGACAAATGTTTTCCTCTGCTATAGATTAACACCCATGGACAGGGTGTGTACTCAGACGGGCTTATTTCTCATGTCTGGACACACTGTAGAGTAGATCGGGATCTCAAACCTCACGGAAGGTGAGGTGAATGTGACCTACGCTCTGTAACCTGGGGGCCGAACCTATCTGGCTCCTCCGAGAGCGAGCAGGGTGTAGGTTCCCCTATCGGCTGATTAGCTTGAAAGGTTAGCAGGGCCGCACTCATCTCACCATCTGCGCCGTGCCGCTCTACCACCACAGTAGGGATCTTATAACAGATGGTTTGAGGGCTGAATTAGAAAATGTCAGGACAAATCGCCATCCCCGGATGCTTACTGTTTTGAGCCCTCGCCCTTCTTACTCTGCATCTTTGCATGCCTCTAGCTTTCTAGTCAAATATATTTTTCGGATCTTCATCCCGTGGCTACCATTTTCTTTTCTCTCCCTAAATTGTCTCTCATCTCTTTCTAAAAACTGTTGATTAATGCGAGCTGCTTCGGACAGAGACAAAAAAGTGACAGAGCCATCTACAGACTTCATCCTGGACTCTGTTGGTGTTCGGAGGGCTGATGTGCTTACGTAGCAACGACAGGAAGCTGGTGGTTCTCGTAGCGATAGAAGTATAGATCTAGAATGTCATGCAGGTAGCATCGCCACTGGTTTTCCTCTTCAGTTTGCCACCTTGTAGCCTTGTAACCTCTCTGTCTTTCTATTCCACTCTCTCTTTCTGCCGCGATCACAAGGGCAGGATGCAATCACACTGACAGAGATCCATGAGGAGAAATTAAACATCTGGCTTCACTGCTAACATTGTAGCACAACGCTGGGAGGACAGCAGGAGAAGGGGAAACGAGAAGGAGGGAACAGACAAAAGCAAAGGAAGGCAAGTTTCTCTTTAAATCCATGATGGGGTTCTTGGAAAGAAGAAGACTATTTGGCTCAGGTTGTATCAGGTTTGACACATTTGCTTGAAAAACCTCATGTCATGTGAAGCTAACAACGTTCCCTCACTTACAGGAAAAGAGCAACCAGCCACTAAACCGATTGATATTTCACTCGGCGGCATAAGCGTACTTTTGCAGAATGAGAGATGCTAAACAGAGCTCGCACAGATTACATTTGGGTTGAAAATGACTGAGATATTCTCTTTTTCACTGTGATTGGTGATGGCTGAAACAGATTCAGATGCTGCAATCTTTAAAAGGCTTTTATCTCCAAGTACTGGGAGAGAAAAAAAAAAAGGGAAGGAGATGCAAAATCTGCATGACGATCACTAGCCTTTTCCCTCGTGGGTGGATAACATGCGGCACACATTACCTCAGAAAGTAAGCTCCCGTTTATGTGCTGTGTGTGTCCTGAATCTTTTTGTGAAGAAGTTCCACATGGGTTAATTCTCACAGGAAATGAAAAAAAGGCAGCTGAAGCAGAAATCAAACCAGTCTGAAAATAAATCAATTCTTCTTGAACAGTTGTTTCAATCGTATTCTTTTTTTCATTAAAAGTTTCAAACCATAGAGGAGGACATTTTTTTTTTAACTAAACCATAGAAAATACACAAATAAGGAGGAATACAGTGTTGACACAGAGGGTGTGAGAGGAATGGATGGATGGGATTGTTGAACTGGAACCTGAAAAAAGCAGCGAGGATGGCACATATCAATGACCAGCTCTCCCCCCGTCCCCCATCCCCTCTCCGTCCAAAATGACAAGAAAAAAACTTTAAATACAAAAAGTAAAGACAGAGAAACTTCCATCATCCATTAGAATGGAAAAAGAAATAAATGAAAGCGTGCCTAGGGGGGGCTACCAGTGTGAGAAACCTCAGCGAGATTTTTTTTCCCCCTTGCTATAAAAAAAAACTCAACAGTAAAGACATATTCTTCTTCTTCCCCCCCCCTCCCCAAATCAAACAACTGAAAGATTTTTTTTTTTCTCCAGAATAAAATCAAGACATTTCTTTTCTCAGAAATAAGTTTTTCATATTTTCTTTTAAGTTCATTTAAAAAATGTCTTCAGTCCCAGACGTGTCAAGCCCCTGTTCTTTCTTTACAATAGTCTTTGCGAAAATATAGGTTAGAACAGTCTTCTTTCCATGTCTGTCCTCAGCAGCAGTAAACAAATACAGTATGGGATCCAACAGGAGCACGTTGCAGGAGGTGGGGAGCAGTGTGTGGGAGATCTTTGAGAGAAATCATGTACTTATGTATAGCTTTTCAGAAGTCTGCCTCTGCAATGAGCGCGAGTGTATTCAACTGAGTGTGTGTGTGTGTGTGTGTGTGTGTGTGTGTGTGTGTGTGTGTGTGAGAGTGTGTCATCACACTTCAGTCTGGAAGTCTCCCTCAGACGAGTCGGGCGTGTTAGCCGAGGAGGAGTCCCAGTTCTTATTGTGCAGCTCCATCCGGTCCTTTTGCTCCCCAGGCACGATGGACAGCTCGGGGGTCATGTTTTTGAACCTATCCCAGGAGCTCTGGTCCTCCGGGGGGGACTTGTCCTGATTCAGAAGGAGGACAAAGGAAAATGGCCATGTAAGGAAAAATAAGCGCATGTGAAGGCACCACGTAGGCGTAGGGAAAAAACAACAACTCATTCTAAAGTTAAAGGGACATCCTGGTTTCATAAGAACTGGGTACATTTCAATGGTTTTGAACACCATTTTGTTCTTTATGCATCACCGATGTGTTGTCTGACAGGGCAAAAAAACACGAGAAGTTAGATTAAGCAAACTTAATTTAAATAAAATAAAAGACAAATAGCAATATTACCTTGAAAAAAATGATTGACTTAAAAAAACTTAAATCTGGTAATCTCCCTTCTTTCTAACGCCACACCCCAAAAGTCTTTTTTCATTTTAAATTTTTCAAGTCTTCCGCCCTAACTAACTAACTGACACACACACACAGACACACACACACACACACACACAGTGTAATTTCTTAGAAGTGATTTAATCAGCAGGACCACACATACCTGTAGTTTAAGGCACCTTTCTTTTTTCTATCATCAAAAACAATAACTATGATACCTGTCCTCTTTATCGCCCACATCTGCCAATCAGTGAATTTTTAGACTGATAAAAGTATCCGATGATGAAACCTCCCATGATGGACGTGAATGTGGTCCAAATATGTTCCCATCATGCGTGAAAAATACATGTTGGGGGATTAGCTAAAAGTAAATTATAGGTAACATTATGCATCAGATACGTTATTCAAATCAGACTAATTATCTTCGCCAAGATAAAGATTTTGCATGAACGAGCTGGGAAAACCATGAAGGATCGCTGGCCCAGATGACTCTTGGTGAAGCAAAACACACAAAGACAAAAAACCTAGAACAAAACAGACTAATTGTGTTGCTTTTCACTGACATGATGGGCATAGCTGCAGCAGAGTTTTTTGGACTTCATGGAGCTGAATGTTCACAGAGTATATCTTGCAGTTCAACACATCCTAAAATGAGCGCTATATGTGCCTATTCCAACAGGCATAACTAATTCAACATCCGACAGAGCGTCCCCCCCCACACACACACACACAAGTGTCATTGATCTGCAGTAACACAGCTCTCCCTTCCCCCCCTTGCAGTGTGATGATTGTCGCCAGAGCACTAGGGGGCAATATCTGCCTGATTATCATTCTCCCTGCGTCACAGCCTGACAGTTGGTAAGATGAATACAAAAGGCATACTCTGGGAGCCAATTTGCATGCTAAATGCTGGCGAAGGAACATTTTGTAATGCAGGAGTGTGGGTAATGCTGCAGTTAAGCCCAACTTTATCCCTGGGAGTCTAGGCTAACGCGATTGTGCTGCAACTGCGTGTCTATCCATTCCCTCTCACCATCTCTGCCTTGCCAAAAAGCTCCATCTCATCTCTCTCTTTCCCCCTCTCGCTCTGCCAAGAACCCCTCTACTTACACTCGACGAGTTCTTTTCACCTCCGGCAGAAGAAATGCTCCATCGCTTTTCCCTCTGTGGTGATGAAATGGTAGGGAGAAGAAGAGGAAGGGGGTGACAAGGGAGAGGAAAGGAACCAGAGAGCAGAAGGGGTGGGGGTGGGGGTGGGGAATCAGAGTCACTGACAACTCTGCCCTGAAACAATAGCATTGTTCCCACACCTTCAGCAGGTGATCAGGCAGTTGTTGCTTTGTGCTTTGCACCTTACCCCTTCTCTCTCACTCCATCTCTCAATCCCGCTCACCAGCTCTCTCGTGACAAAATATGACATGTGTACACACTCACAGCACACACTCATGAACAGAAACAATGGAGCAAAAGCTCAATGTGAGCATAGGTACGCACACATTATCCAACCGTGTTGGAACAGGCAGTGCTTTTACCATCCTAACCTGTCAACGCTTAGAGAGAAAGGGACAAAGCAAGGGCAGAGTGACTAAAGGACTCTACACGCTACACACCACTAAGCAACTACAACTACTGTGGGGATAAAAGCAAGGATGGCATGTGGGCGTTGAGTAATCTGATTCTTAAAGCAGTGAATCTGCTGTGCAGTGCTAGAGGCTTTGGAGCTCATGTTTTCTAAATAATGTTGAAAGTGGATAACGATTCCGGTTATCTAGTCCATAGAAATGCTATCTACACTATCTGCATTATTGATTTTATACTGTATGTGTTAACACAACACATAAAATAGTTAAAGCCAGGCTATAAAGTGGACATTGCTGACTCTGTATGTTCCGCCTCTGGCTTTAACACATAAACCGTACTTCCCCCTGCTGTACCACTGCAGTTTTCTATAGGGTTTTTAAGTTCCCTGTATTATTTTGTTCTTCTTCTTTTTTTAAAGCATACTGCTGCTTATGGTTTGCTGCTGTATGGTTGCTGTTTTCAGTCCAACGTGTACAGGTGTTCTGAAGTATCGGGTGCTTTCCTAGTTGGATGGTTGGTGTGGGAGCTTCTGATGATTCCAGCGACACCAGTGCACCAAAACAGAAAAGTCCTGTAGTGTTTGGTCAAGCTGTCCGATTGGTATGACTGGCCGGCAGATCTGAACAGTTACGCGTGCGTCATGAGACGTTTGGTATTGGGAGGAGGGGTGTGTCATATAATTTGTACTTGCTATCTCAGTCTGCCTAACGTCTGGGCGGAAACTACGTCCGTTTAGTCGCTCCAACGACTTGGCTAATATTGGATGTATTGACTGTGTGTGTGTGTGGCAAAAGACAGCCCTAAGACATTGGTGTGTTGCTTTGTAAACACATTGCTGGGGGTTGTCATGATGTACTGCCATAGTTAGTGTGCTTTATAGCTTAGCCCACGTGTTTAAATTAGCAATTAGTATAGCACCGTTTGATACTTTAAAGTCCCAGTAAAATAAGAGTTTGGACATATTATTAACCAGTGAAACGAATATTTGAGAGGTGTACAGGTACACACATTCATTTGGACCACTAAAAAGGGGGCAGGCTTATAGTATGATACAAAGCTACAGAGGACTCCTGGCTCCAAACACACCTCCCTCCTCTGTTGATCAGGAGGAGGATGAGGAAGAGATGTAAGAATTAGACCTCAGCCACATTGTTTTGGAAAGGAACTCAAAGCGTTTGCCCACTGGTATCCATCATTGTCCCAACTGATAAAAATAAATGTAGACCTTCAATTAAACTAATCTAGCTTTATCTATCACTAGATATTATTTATCTTTTTATATAATTATATATATTATCTTACCCCAACCGGCCCGTCAGACACCGCCTACCAAGAGCCTGGGTCTGACCGAGGTTTCTGCCTAAAAGGAAGTTTTTCCTCGCCACTGTCGCACTGTTGCTTGCTCTGGAGGAAACTACTAGAACTGTTGAGTCCTTGTAAATTCTGGAGTGTGGTCTATATGTATAGTGTCTTGAGATAACTCTTGTTATGAATTGATACTATAAATAAAATTGAATTGAATTGAATCTGTCCATCTCTGCTGTCCTTGTCATTATTCCGTCATTCTTCTTCTCTCTTTTATTTCGTCTGTCATGTGAAACACATGCAGAAAGCCAAAGATGTCAGGGTCGGGCGACTGGTTCATCTGTTCATCATTCATCTGTTATGGGCTTTTTGGCTGACAGACTGGTTTCTGGTGAGTTGCAATCACCATAAGTGCCTTTATATTTCTGCCCTATCAGCATTCAAAGCATCAACCCTGATTCAAATAATTAACCACTAAGGGCAGTTTGTGCACCATCAGTGTTTGCATGGAACTGGTATTAAGGACTTTTGTTCACTGATACCGTACCTAAATCTTTTAAAGAAGAATCATAGGTGTATGATAAAGTAATTATTATTTTACTTTAAATAATAATACATTTAAATGATACTTTTGCATGCACAGCAGGGGCAAATGGAGCTACTGTGACCCCAAATACAATGTCCATCACTGGTTAAAGTGACAGTCGCAAGTTAAAAGATTCTTGCCGAATAACCCAATATTTGAAGTTTCAGGCAATGTACAAGTTGCAAGCATGACACAGCTAGGTGAAGGGGTGTTTGTTGGGATAGCACATATTCTCCAAAAAGATGCTACTGCACAGGCATGTAAAGAAGAAGCCTCTGCTACACTTTTGGAGGATGAGGCCCACTCTCTGCCACTCAGATTCCTCCTCATTTGGACCATGGAATGGAAATTGTGTCTAGATGTAGGTGAGCAATGTGGCAAGCTGTCTTAGGGGGAGGAAGGGAGAGGACAGGTGGTTGTGGGTAAGTGGATTAACTTTACCTTTGTTGACTTGGATGCCCATGGTTCTGCTGACAGTCTGGCTACATTCAAACTGGGACATGACAACAAGCATGCAACACAAGGCCCAGACAGCCAACAAAGGACATAAAACAGGAAACAAAAAAACAAATCAATAAAATGTGGCAGTAAGGCAAAGAAAAGACATACACTGAGTGTGAGGCTCAGGTGAAACAAACTTAAATCACATTTATACATGAGGAAAATGAAAACAACGTCAAACAACACGAGAGTAGACTGAGTGGATACCAGAACATGACGGTAGTGTCGCAGCTGTCAGTGGGCTTTGGGTCATTGAACCAGAACTGGACTATGTCAAGGTTTTTATGTGTATTTATTTCATTATATCATCAAGATAATGATCCAAAATTGCCTATTCAACGCTGGCATAACTGATCAGGGGGCACAGAAACAAACACTAACTGGGCACAGCAGTCTTTAGGACCATTTACCCCCTAGCTGGGAAGGAATCTGTGTCACAAATAATATAGTCTTTCAAAGGAGCCAAATCTGGAGAATGTAGGGCAAATAAATTCCATTAGTGCAACACATTGCAAACAAACGAGCAATCAGACAGTGTGTCTGGGCCTGTGCGATGCAGCGCAATGCAATCCAATGCCAGCGCTCCTATGGAGAAAACAGTTCCAGCTAGCGATTCGGCCCTTTTCACCTCCCTTTAATTGGCCCAAGGACACTAAATGAGCTAAATTAGAATTGTGCCTCTTGGTGCACAAAGCCAGTGTTAGGCTTGTTCCGCATGGGCTCATTAAGAGCCACTGATAGAGCCAGTGTGCTGAAGCTACACTCCGCCAGCCCTCAGTTTTCATGGGCAATTTGTGTGGAAGGATGAAAACAGTTGATGAGTTTATACTCGGCAAAGAGAAGGGGGCAAGGAAATAATTAAAAACAAGCTAATGACAGGAATTAATTATTCAATTAGTGCCTCAAACGTGCCACGAGGGCTGAGTTTAGAGGGAGAAATGAGAAAACGATGGGAGACGGCAGGAGAGAAAATGTCAGGCTGTGAGGATGAATAGAGGGGGGAATGAGATACAACAAGGAAGAAGAGGGGAGGACTTGCTTTATTGCTGAAATGTGAAATTGAAGCCCCTCAGCTTAATGCCAGAAAATTGACTATCAAGACAGGGTCTGCAAGTGCAGGCAAATTGCCCTAACTGAATCAACAATAAATTGAGTCTTTTGTCATTTCAAATTATACATCTTCATTTCACACGAGACATCTTCAAAGCATACACACTACCTTGGCTACAATTCCATTCAGTGGCCTAAAAACATGCTGGAATATCAATAACAGCAACTAATGTTAACTGTGGAGGCTTAAAGAAAGCACCTTAGGTCTCACCTCTCTTTTATGGGGCAAGGTAATGGAAGAACCATTTCAGAATATATCATAAGTGTTTCCATATGCAGCCTCGTAGATAGGATTTCATCACAGAATTCAAACAAACGCCTACAGCCAACCATTTAGATTGAATTGCAAATACATCTTTAATAATCTGAAAATGTTTCTTGCTGTCCCCGCTCTGATCTAGCATGAGTGAAATCAGAACAAAGTACAGCACTTGTTTCCTTTGTCTTTTTCTCCATCCCACTGCGTGGAGCACAACTCCTCGCTCTCTATCTGGAGAGGGAAGCCAAGCACGCTTCATTTAATCAAGAACACAGCAGACAGGATAGAAATATATCCCATTTGAGAGCTAAAAAATGCATCCGCAAGGCCATTACGCAGTGCAAACTATCTCTCTCTCACAAACACACAGCGTCCATCCTACACACAGAGAGGAACACCACTTCAATGGGCTTGCATGCAGATTTGTGTTATAACCTTCTGAACCCTGCGGAGAGGATAAAAAAACAACACTCCGTACTGACCGAGGCCAAGACACTGTTCGTAATCTTAACATTAGTGTGCACAGTATTTCTAATGCATGCTTTGTTACATAGTCACTACACTACTCGGTCGCTTAGTAACTCCGCTGACTCCATTTGTCTCCTGTCTCAGTCATGAGAGACACAATGAAAACGGCCCACTTTCTATCCACTTCAACAGAGTTTAATACAAGTGTTACCTCTAAATATATTCTAGTATGGGGGCAACTGTATCTATACCACACTTGAGACGAAGTCAGAAGCCGTTGTTGTGATTTCAATACCGCAAAAATAATACCGAAGAATCTACTATCAATCCCAATTAGCCTCTGCAACTGGCCCCAATTCTGTATGCATAAGAGTTGCTATGCATCTTACTGCATTAACATGCACACAGATGACTGGAACCGGCAGGAGAAATGTATGTGTGTCTCACAGCATGCAACTGACCTTTGCTAGTTTATCAGTAGGTTAGATTTTAAAAGGTCACTTGTATGTTCTTTCTTCTTAAAAACAGAATATGTAACAATGAGAGACATGTTAATGTCTTTTCAGACTACAGGAATGGCTCCATTATCCTCAGCAGCCTCATAGAAAAGACAGACATGATGATTTTTTACATTGAGGTTGATGGGAGTCTTGTAAAATAGCGTCTGCATCCACCTCCTATCCGGTCACATCTTCCCCTCTTTTCCATCTATTACACGTAATACTTGCGACATCACATAACAGTCATAAAAACCTCTATTAGTGTGGTACATACAAGGAATAACTGGTAACCGGGCAATACAGAGTCAACAAAAGTATGCAAATAGTGGTTTGGAGTGACAAGGAAAGACAAGCACAGCAGAAATCAAGAGATTCTATATGAGATGGCACATGTAATGGCCAAGACCACTTTAAGCCTACTTCACTTGAACATAAAATTGGATAAAATGTGAAAGTAGAAAAAAGAAAAGTTTGTGTGTGGGACATTTTCTGATATCCACTCATCTCTTGAACACTGAGATCCTACCTTTCCAGAGAAGCAACATGGATCATAGCTCTTCTGACCGTATAATCCTTTGTGCTATTTCTCTCACCAGCACCCATACAAAGTGCATCATGTTTGGTCCTATTTTAGTGTCAATGAGCTAGTTTATGAGTGTCATGGTTTATGAGGTGATTATAAAGCGGTTTGGATAGGTCATTGTCTTTATGAACTGATTTATCACTGGGTTATGGTGTTTGGGTCATAACGTTTAATTCAGGCACTGGAATAGGAACAATGAATGTGTAGATTGTCACACCACACAGTGACGCCACATGAATGCCCAAAAGAGGTAAACAATAACAAAATGAGATCTGAAAAAATTATGTCATGGTAGATAAATCCAGTCCCGCATCAGACCACCTTACAAATCAATCTCCCTGTTTATAGAGATTCCAGATCATATATTTCAGTATGGATTTGTATGGGAGTTGATGAGGGAAGGGGAATAAGCATTCATTAAATGAATGCAGAAGCACAGGGGGTACAAGCTGTGATGCACCAAACTGTTACCACACCACTAGGAGAGCATCTAATATTTAGGCTCATTAAATACAGTCACTTCACTACAAGACAGCGCTGGTAGTAGATGAGCAGCTACATGGAGTGAGCTTATAGTTTTGACACTGTCTGTCTGACCAACTATGAATGATTTTGGTCTTGAAATAGGCTTTTACGTGAAAGACTTACTTTAGCAAGTCATGCTATAAGTATAGGGTACATTACTCTAAATTGACTGTGACCGCTTAACCCCACCACCCTTAGTTAGTGTTGCTACACGTCAAGCTATCCATTCTCGCAAGGCACATATGCAGTTTACCATGACAACGATGGCAGATTTACCATCAAAATTATTGTTAGTTCTTGAAAAGGCGGTTAGACATAAGCCGGTTTCTCATTTTCAGATGGCAGCTGTCAAGTTCTTTCAGTGTCTGGTCGGTCTTCGTATTTTATCACCTATAGCTAGTTAATAAGGCTAGCGTTAACGTTAACATTTTTAACACACAAATTAAGGACGCGCTTATTGGCCTAAAGTAACGCTCAGTTAATGTACGTAGTAAGCCAGATAGCCTGGCGTACTAATGATGGCAGCTTGGAGTAGATAAACATATTAATCTGTTCATTACATTTCTAGAGGCTAGACAGAAAGACAACTCCTTCGGCTCTTTCAACATTGAGTATTGCTCTTACTACAGACCAACGCACACCACTTCAGCTTGTGAAAGAATCTAAAGCTTGACAGGTCTGCCGTGCCTAGTTCCAGTTGCTAAAGTATGATCGGGGGAGAGGTTCAGCGAACAGTCAATTACATGTGAAATGTACATTTTTACAGCATGGAAACACAGTACATACAGTGGCAAACTATGGTATTCACTGACATGTAGTACATCCACTCATCCGCCTTAGAATGAGTTAAGAGGGCTCTACTGCACGAGGTTTAAGCAGGATTTAGTATGTCTTACGTTGACTTTCTTTGTAAACAAGAGACGTTCTGCGCACTAGTGATGGCTCTGTGTTGTGCCTCGGTGGTGGGGGAGGGGGGACCTGTGGTGGGCGAACAACGGCCGCAGAGGTTAGAAGGGATTAAAAGTTGTTTAGGGTCTGTTAAAACACTATTTACTATTTATGCACTTTAAAAGAGAGAGGGAGGCCTGCAAAACTCAGAAGGGTTAATGAGCTTTTGAGTGATCAATGCCAGAGGTAGAGGACTCATCGTTACAGGTAAGTGAGGATTTTTCTTCTACTAGTTTTGCCTGGAACTGGCTAACCTCCCTCATCATTTAAAGGTGATATGCTCAATACACCCGGCCCTAAGAGACCAAGTCAATTGGCCGTATTAAGTTAAGGGAGAGTATCAACTTCCACTGTACTTTGGGTATCCATCCTTGAGAAGAAATCCTAGAGCAATGCAATTATGTTTGTTATTTAATCACAGCAATCATATAGTATACGGGAAAATCCCTGTCAACGTCTGTTATATCCCATAGAAAGGAGGTTATTAAAGTTAATATGAAACAATTATATCATTAATCATGCAGTAACTGTCTCCTAAACACAGTGTATGTGATTCAAACAGATAAACACACAAATGAAAAGTAACAAAAGGACACAGACACACACACACATACACTCTTGCCTACAACAAGGCACAGAGGATGCATGCAACCACACATGTAGGCACTCTGATATGCAAGTGTACGGACATGCATACCAACGCACACACCCTTCTCATTTCCATAATTACTGTATAGTCAGCATGTCCGTGTCTGAGGTTGACTCTTAAAGTGAGATGTTGACAACGGCAGTGCTGAACTCAAGCTGGGTCCTGTCAAATGCCCGACACTGATAGCATTATCCGTGTAATTATTCACAGTTAAGTGAACTGCCTACTTACTTTTAACATAATGGATATGGATAAGTAAACCATATCTATGCAGCCCCTTTTACTTCATAACTTATATGACGTCATTAACCCAAGGGAAATTTAAGTTTCAATTTGTCTTAATTAGCTTAGATATAGCCTATGTATTATTTGTGGGCGGGCTTCCATTCCTTTTCCATTTGGGCATAATCTCAAAGCACACCTCCACACCCTGTGAGATGCATTAGCATTCCACAGTGCAACAGTTAGGAACCACACACTTCTAATATATGGCTGATGCCTTTCCAAGCAGCGTGCCATTTTTTTTCTCTTCCATAAAATATTTGCTTGGCATTAATTAATAGGGAGTCAGCCAACGCTTCTGAAAATCTTGATCAAGACGTTGGCTAAATGAATAGGGAAGGAAAAGGCCGCCGGTCTGGCATTGGGAAATGGCAGTGCGTTTGTGTATGTGTGTGTGTGTGTGTGTGTGTGTGTGTGTGTGTGTGTGTGTGTGTGTGTGTGTAGAGTATGTGTGTGGCTACATGGCATGGGGAATATGAGAGATGTCAGGCTGGCCTCTATTCCTCTACTGGCAGTGTAAATTAGATGTGAACCAGAATGGCGCCAATGCCAGGGGAAAGTACACCTATCAAGGTTGGCTAACTCATCACGGCTCTACGCACTAAAGCGCCGCAGATGAGGGGAGTGCGAGCATGTGCGTGTGTGTTCATATCGTAATGAAACTGGCCCGTTGAAGGTCAGTGGAGAGCAAGCAGGGACTCTGTCGTCTGCTGCTAATGGATTATTAATGATTTAAAGATGCGTCTGTGTCTCATGCACACAGGTGCCCACCCAAGCAGCCGACGGACGGACGGACACAAACACACACACACCAGTGTGAAACAGGCATAGACAAAGGCACAAATGTGTTATAGTGAGATGATTTGGTAAGAGTACGAAATAGATTCACAGGTATTAAATTGCAGAACTAGGATAGGGCCAGGATTGATTATCCCTCATCTAATAGCGCATGTGATCAACTGTTTTGACAGGTATTTAATAAGGCACCAACCACAAGTGAGAATAAATTAATTTCAGGCCAATTCAAGCCGGTTAAAAAGACATTTACAGTAAAAAAAAAAGCTAATAATACCATGTGCTAAAGTCAAAGTTATATTAATAGGTACAACACTGAGTGAATCAAATTTCAATACAAATAAACACTATTGCTGATTCTGTGAAGCATGCTAGTGCAATTTTGATCTGTGCGAAAGTTTGCTTTCATTTGCTTTCCAGTATCAGTTCTTTAGTGTTAAGGGGTGGGGTTTTAAGGTTGTGACAAAGTGCGTAAGGGGTGGAGGTGCATGGGTACAACGGGTTCCCATCCCGCGTTTGGGCAATGGTCTTACCTTGAATGAGGACATGGCTGGGTCCCTGCTATACCTGTCTATGGTGTGGAACTTGGACGAGTGGTTGAGCTCATGGTACAGCTCAGAATGTCTTTTGCGAGTGTGCATCACTTTCTGGAAGGGAAGAAAGGAAGGGACAGCAAAAATGAACCAAATGGAAACAAAAAAAATAGCAAAAAGAAGGGGGGGGGGCAATATAGGGGCTGGCAGGGGGAACGGGAATGGGTAAAAGGCTTAAGGACTGCAGTGACAGCAGCCGTGAAAAGGAGTTAAGAGAAGTGACGCCCACAGATCGATTGATTGCTGGCTCATGCTCATACATCATCCACTTCCTCTGTCTTTAAGAATTCAGCAACTAATAGTGTTGTGGAGGATTCATTTAAGTGAAAACTTGGTGAAAATGACAGAATGACAGAAATGCCATTGTTCCTGACTGAAGCCTGCTAGCTGGAGCTCCTGTTAACTCTGGAATTTGTCTTACTCATTAAACGTCTAAAAGAAGGCCGTGGAATTTAACTCTCACCCTAGTAAGAGGCTATTTGACAAAAACAGCCTTGGCTGTGTTCTGAATATGTCTGTCTAGAGGGCAGCTAAACCCAGATCTTTAATTCTCAGACAGCAAACTGCATTTGTCAGTGCCACTGCAGTTGTGTCACTGTGCTAATGGGCAGTGCTGGAGCTGCTCTGCAGTAGCTAATCGTCAAAGCAGCTTGCTCGGTTGAAAGTGACACAGGGGCAAGACGCCAGCACTCACAACCGCACACTTACCGGCCAGGACTGGCGCTTAGCACTGGCTCCAATTACTCCAGAGTGGGCACTCTCATCTCTGCTCGGCTAAGAAGGTGCTATAAGTTCCTTCCTTTTTGCTGCTACGTCTTTACTTTTCCTTGTCTGAGTCATATGGTTTTTGGTCATAATCAACGTCCAATGAAACCTCCTGTAAGTGATCTTCATAAACTTTAAAATAAAGCATTCTTTTACAGGGGAACTCTAATGATTTTATTAAAGTTCAGTTTTCTTAGTACAATAAGTACTACCAAGTTTTAATGTTGTATAATGTCATCACTTATGGAGAACTCCTTTACGTTTTAAGAAATTTATTATTTTGACTTAAAGACTATATTATTAATTAAGTTTAAAACTGTTATGATTAAAGTTGTAGTTTATAGAGCATATACAGTATATGTATAAAGTAAATGTCTGATGGTCTAAAGGATGAGTAAACTCAATTGAAGAAAAAAAAAAAACGTGAAAATGGGTTTACCTTCCATTGAATCATGGAAGTGTACACACACGCTATATAAGTGGTACTTCTACATCAACCTCTTTCTCAAAAGTCAATAGTCAATTCATGAGAAAAGAGTTCATTTCCAGGAAAGCCAATCTCCTTGTGCTAAATTCATGCAGCGGCCACAAATGACTCTCTAGTAAATTTGCCAGTTAAGTAAAACAATCAGCCATAGTCAGTTAGTAGCTCATCCCTATACATACCCTCTATATGAAAGATACATCTTTATGGTGAAAAGTGAATGTCCAGTCTTTGCAACGGTCTAAATAAAACTGAATTCTCACAACAACAACAAAATACAGCAATGCAAAGAGAGCTATTTTAACGTTGCTAGAGACTGGAGATCCACAAGACACCCAGGTCAATCTAACACAGACAAACTCACACAGTGTCAACCCCTGTCGTTCTAACAGCCAATCAACTATGGCCACATATGTGTTGACCCATTACTTGTATTCATTCAGACACAAGAAGCACTCTACTTTGCTGTTTCTTCAACCAGGATCTCCACAATGACATGGCAGTGCTGTTTGATTTAATTGCACATGTCAGTGGAATGTTTTTCTTTTAATGACACATCAATTGTTAAGACAGATTTAAAAAAGGCCAATGTTGGAGAAACAGCATACTACATGAGGTAGGTCTGAAACAGTTCATAGTTCTAAATGCAAGGGAGACACAGGTGCGAAGGGAGGGATTTAGCAGTGCTTTTTGCTCCTCTATGCGTTACTCAAGTCCTGGCAGAAGCACAAGAAAGCAGAGACAGGCTGATGACAGGGGATGAGGTCCGAGATCTTACCTCAAAGTCCAGCTCAGAGTACCGTACTCTTTTCCTCTGGAAGAGGACGGGGGACGGGGGGCAGGGGGAGAGAAGAAAGCATCAATGACCAACCCCTCCACTACTAGTGAACTCAAGACCTCTCAATCTCAGTCTGTCTGTGGATCTCTCAGTGCAATTGTTCAGTAACAAAAGGAAAGCTAATATGCACTGGCTGCCTCACACGATAGATATTCTAACAAAAAGCAAATGATTCGCTCTATTTCAATGTAATGAGATTAGTGAAGTTAAAAGCCCCAGAATAAATCATCCCCTTTGCTATTTTTGATGAATTTGTAGGAGACATTACGATTAAAAGAGCTGCAACAAACATATGAGGAATGGTATTCATCCTCTAATCTTGCTTGGACACCACCACTGCCCTCTTAAGTGCCTCTGCAGCTATAGCCGCGTGGCACACAAGCCTCCAGTTTAACAGCTGCAGACATTTCCAACTCATCTGGCCCTGACATTGCATTGCATTTCATTCCATCTCTGACTTTCTATTTGGCTCTAGCTGTCTGCCAGATTTGCATTTTGGCAGTGAAAGGAGCTGCTCTCCACAGTTAGTTAAAAGCTAAATTTGTTCTTTAAAAGGGCAAAGTTGCTGATCGGATGCTATGGCAGCCAAGGTTTTGAAAGGTAAAGAGATGCAAACAGATAGCGAGCTGAGTTTCTCTGAGATGTCCTATTTACTTTGTGACTTCTGCTGCTCATAAAACACAATTCCATTACCTACAGAGGAATCCTTACCTTAGATAGAGAAATTCCGTGATTCAGTGTGCTTTGTAATATGGAAGGCACGCAACATGCATATACATATGCATGTATATTGCATGTTTTGGTGGCGACACACATAAAGCAGTCATTATAAGTAATTTACTCACTCATTCAAAATTCATGAAATCCTGGTGTGATTTGCTGTTATGATGGCATGATAGTCCTGTAGGCAACCACAGTCACACACTAGTTTTTCATTATTTCAGTAAATAATACAACAACTTGACCCGTACAGCCAACATTAGTCCTATGGAGAAACTCATTCATATTTCAATACTCCCTGCGGCACTTTCTATGATGATAGAATAATATGCCCTGTGAACCTTTCTTCCGCCTTGACGAGATCATTTAGAGTTTAAATTTACAAGCCTCTAAGAAATAATCGACAGTGAAATGAACACTGCGAGTACATTTGTGTGATCCCTCCATTATGCATCTCCATGTTTGAATTGGGGGGTAAAACACTGCTGTGATTTAATCTTGAGAGCCACGCTCTGATATCCATCTCCAAATCAGGCATATTCAAACAGGGTGAAATTATAGCAGTAAATTACATCCCGCAGGTTTCTCTGCAGATTCTGTTTTTTTTTGTTGGTACTCATGAGTGCACTCGAAGCTCTTCTGATTTTTTATGAGTTTTAATGACTCGTCCTCAGCCCTAACCGAAGCATCTGCACTTTTTGGTGAAAGTGTCGCTTCCTTCTCCTTAATCAACCTTGTGAGTCAGCAAGATGTCAGTGGGGGAAGATCCAAAATGTGTGTGTGTGTGTGTGTGTGTGAAATTAAGGTGGGCTGAAAGACATTCACCAGGGGTATTTCCTCTGATCCTGTCTGTCCCAGTCCATCTGCTGTGACACCTTGTATGGTTAGGAGGGGGTATCTATCGCGCACACATGCACACTCAAACACACGTACACACACTGTAAACTAAGATGAAGCTGTCTGTCATTAAGAGAATAACGAATTTCAACGCTCATTGTCTCAGTCAGCGCCGGTGAATACTACTCAACTGAGAATAATAGCAGTTGTCTTAGCAGACTTGTTCTGAAGCACATAACTCTGCTATTATAGGAGTGTGTTGGACATTTTGTTACTGTATACCAAAGACGGCCACACTGTAATGTGTGTAATTATGTGGATTTACTGTAGCTATACAAACTGACTTCTCTTCTTCCCATATTCTTATGTAGCCATATACTGCATATTCATTACAAGAATTAATATGGTGTAGTATAGAATCTTACAATTGATTTTTCTTAAGGTAAAATGGAATGCTGATTGGACGAAATGTTTTTTTTTCCCAATGCAATAACTTTCTTGACCTAATGTCACACAACATTGCATGCAAATGGTTTTATTTGCATTTTTCTTGTTTAAATTATAATCCTTTAAAATCCTCGCATATACAGTCTATCACATTAACATTTTCTGCAGATAACTTTCCACCCCCTTGCCGTCTTTCTCTCCTTCTTTCACTTAAAGCCACACCACATCCATAATCATCATCCAGCACCAACTGCATGCTCAAGTAAAAGGTTGACACAGTAAAGAAGCTGCACCACCGCAACCACTGAAAACTCCTTCCTTCATCCCTCAACCTCTTACCCACCTCTAGGGATCCTGCTGAGAGGTTGCTGTTGGCATTGGTGCTGCCCAGGTTGCGTGGCAGGGTCCTGGTTCTCTCCACTGCCGTTCCCCCTGTCAGAATCTGTCTGACCGATGGCCTCTGCCCTGGCTTCAGCTGGAGCGAATGCCCGTGGGAGTGCATGTGTCCACCGTGGGAGTGTACGAGACCACCCTGATCCATCATGTGGCTGTGCCCGTGGGGCATGGTTTTGATCGTCCCATAGGAGCGGTTGAGGTTCATGGCGATGTTCATGTCGCCCATACTCGACGGCACAAAATCCACCGGGTACGCCTCACTCTCAGCTGGGTGGAGGGTCAGAGGTGAGGGAGGCGGGGGGAAGGGAGGATCCTCCACTGCGATGTTAAGAGGCTTGTCCTCGCCCCCCAGTCCCAGCCCTCCTCCCTGGGAGGAGGGCGCTGGAGGCTTCAGACTGACCGTCCTACGAGGTAAGACCATGTAGTCTCCCTCCCCGCCTCCTGCACTTCCTCCTCCACTTCCTCCTCCGCCACTTCCCACGCTTCCGTCCTGGGAGGTGTTGGAGGAAGGGGGCGGTCGAGCCCAGCCCAGGCCACTCTCGGTGCACAGGTAGATTGGAGCGCCGCTGCGTTGCTGCCTCTGCTGATCTACGTTTACCTCCTTTTTTAGAGGCGTCTCGCTCAGCTCATTGAGGCCGCCGAGATTGGGAACCTTGAGGAAAAACCAAGATTGTTTTAGTTTTACGAGTTTTTCCCTTAAAGCGAGATCATCTCAAATCAGAACTTCCTGTGGCTGGATTTTTTAACAGAAAAGACAGACATTTATCATCCAATCTGTAAATTAATGTAAACTTCAATCCCGTACCTGTACGATGAGGTTGGGAGGGGGGATGTTCCCGGGGAGGGAGGTGAAGTTGACCCCCACTCCCCCCTCCTGATGGGCTGCCAGCTTGGGATCATCCTCATCATCCAGGGAGATGCGGGAAAGGGTCCCAGTGATGGTTGCCGGGTTACAGGTGTTCACCTCCTTGAATATGACTAGTGGGAGATGCAAGGAGACAAGGAAAGCCGTGGAGGCAACAAGAGAGTGGGGGATAGGGATAAAATAGAGGGGTTAGGATAGGTTAGTAAAGAAAGAAAGAAAGAGGGGAAGGGTTTATAGGTAAGGTAAAAGAAGGGGAAAGGGGTGAGGAAGAGGAACATTTAGAGAAAGAGGAAAAGATGTAGAATGGAAAGGAATTGATAGTTTATGTCAAACAGAATACAGTTGACAGAGAGATAGGCGAAACAGAAACATAACTTCTGCCTGCAGCTTTAATGTATAGTTGAGACAAAGATTGCATCTCTCAAAAAAAATAAAGTTTCAGTTCTCATTTTGGGCGTATATGGTTCACAGTAGCTGAGACGAGTTTTGTCTCTGACACTGTGACCTTAAGTCTTGCTACATCTCGAGGTCTGCCGGTAAGCCAGGATTTTTATTAGCTTGGAAGAACAGCCCGAGTGCAAAATGCTGTGTGCTTGAAATGAAATGGAGCCAAATTCCCTCGCTACAGAGTCCTGGCCCACATCTTGCTCACCAGCTTATTATTCCCTGTGTGTGAGTCTGTGTGAGTTTAGGTTCTTTTAATACTGAATGATAAATGTGTATCAACTTGTATTTTGTTATGGTTTTCGGTATGGGTATGATTTTTATTTAATAACTAAATAAATAAACTAGTAAATGAAAACAGAACATAACACTACTTATATTGGCTTTGAGTTAGCTTTCATGTATGTTGTTGAGGAAAAGATACGAAAACTACGAAAAGATCCTATACATTTCTAGGGTAGCTAACTATGACATGCAGATGAGGGACGATGTTCAGAGCTTACACCGATCTATCATTGCAATCAAACAAAACTCAAACCGTTTGGAAGTTCATGCCAGATGTCATGCTCATTCTGTCAACATCAGAGGAAAGAATATGTACTCTGTGGCCTGAAAATCCAATTCTAGACCAAAGCATGTAGCACAGACCATTTCCATTGATGTGACAAAATGTCAAGTTACACGTTTCATCAAAAGTTGAAGCTGGATCCTGCTGAGTCTCAGCATAGCAGCAAGGACTCTGTCTGAGTACAGAACCTAGCACTTTCTCCGTTTTGCCGCACTGTTGGTGCAATGTGATGTGAATTGACTGGATAAGTTTTGGGAAATCTGATCCATTCACATCTGCATCCAACAGTGGAGACCAAGAGAAGGACCTATAGATGAATCCGGCAGTTGTTTTATTACTGTGGTGGCTTAGTTCAACAGAACACATTTACACTGACGGTGCAAGCAGAGATGTTTGGCCCCCTCTGACAAAAGGTGGTGGTCTGTGAATGTGAAAGTTATGTATTGTTAATTATTACACAGCCTTTGGGGCAAATAAAGTAACATTAACGTACTGCTTCTGTCTGTCCTCCACAGTGTGGCTATCACAGTGCTGTGTGGAATAAGGGCGGCTTAAGGAATTCTCTGCTAGTTTATGATTACAATCATCAAACTCCATAATTTCAGAAGCTACTCGGACAAAATGCAGCATTTAATGAGGAGTGCAAACACAGAATACTGCACAAGCAGAATTCCAGCCCAAAAAATATAAGTACCAGCTAGAGAGACATAAGGTAATAAGGTAAGCTTGGTCTTTTGCGATCACTGATCGGGCCTTTGTGATCAATAAATAAGGATTTATTGGAGAGTTATACAAGTGAAATTGATTTCTGTGATCAGATTCATATGGCTTTTAATTTCCGCTGTGGAAGCAGCTTGGAACAGCACAGCCCATAAACAACAGCTTTTGTTAAAACTCAAATGTTCATGGGAAAGTGTAGATTTTGTAGAAAAGGTTCTCCAGGATTAATTTGACAGATTTTTTGACTAAATTAATTGAGGAGTGAAATCCTTTGTTAGATGCAAGTTGGCATGTGAGGCGCCACTGCAGAACAACCGTGATTCATCTATAGGAATTAAGTCAAGGGACGGACCAGGTAGTGTTAAGAAGGTCAATTGGGTGCAAAACTTACATGGGTGTCCTCTCTCTGCAAGGGTTGGAGGGGGGAAAGTAACGGTGTTAATATTTCCAAGCACAACACATTGTGGTACATTTGTAACACATCCACACACACACACAACCATTGTCAGCTGCGAGTGAAACCAGTCGGAACACATTGAGGAGTGTTATTATCATGCGCAATTAAACACAGTCTCATCCAAACATATGCTCGCTGAACACTTATTGGGCAGAATCAGTGTGATTGATAAGGCATAATAATTTGTGCACAACTGTGTCAAGATGTAGCACATCATCTCTTTTAGTTTTATCAAGATGCACAGCAGACAGCTAAAGTTACACATCTCCATTGCCTTTCTGCAATGCTAATCCTGTGTTGGACAAAAGGAAGAGAGTCAAAGGGAGAAAGGGAAAAAGAAATCAGGTGGAAGGGAAAGCTCACCTGTCTGACATGCCAAGTCCACATCCTTCTCAAAATCCGTCTGACAGAGGGTGGCAGGGTAGGAAGAGAGGAAAGACAGTGAGTGTCATTAAATTCACTACATTACAGAGGCCTGATGAGTGACTGGACCTTGAATGGGTATGCTCTATCCGATGACGCTGATGCTCAAATTTGACATTATAGGAAATAATAGGATCCGTTGCCGTGGTGACACTTTGCAACCCAGTCAATCAGCAATGTCCTTTGTGAGCAAGACCAAAAGAAGAAAAGATTTCTTCATGTAGTGAATTTGTCCAAAGCCTTTTCAAACCAAAACAAACAGACAGCTGTGTAGGATGGCACACGCTGCGACTTAGTTCACAATGTGCAGCAGTTAACAGCAGCAGATCCAAATTCAGTCTTTGAAAGAGACGAGCAGAGCTGTGGAGTTTTGCCAGGTATGTAATGCTACTGTATGCCTCATCAGTCACCTCGCTATCGTCTGAATGCAAACAGCGACAGAAAGAGAAACTTTGCCGTCTTCCTGCAGAGCTTTTCATAGACTATAAAAAATACATGCAACGTAAGAATACAAAATGTTTCTACGATTTATCCACACCAACAACCAAAACACATTCATAACAATGTTATCTGCACTCAGTAGTAGTTTTGTGATAATAGATAAGGCCACAGCGTATGAGGTTTGTTTGCCTTGATCTAGAATTCACTTGAGGAAAGCAGGGTGACACTACTCCTTGGGGTAAAGAAACACTCTCAAACTCAGAGGGCAGTGGGTTGCATGAGGAAGTGTTGTTTATAAAATGGCCACCACACAAGTTTACGAAACTTCAGTGAAAGTGAAGCTCATTGCTATGCAGTTGTGGTCCTCCCTTCTCTCACCACAGAGCCTTCTCCTGTCCTCGGTGGGATTCACTTACAAAAGCGTTTGTTTGGATAATAAACTACAGATTTTAGACAGTTTGGGCACGCCACACAGGCAAAGCGATGGGGGAGAAATGAAAAACTGAAAGAGAGAAGGAGAGAATGTGTAAAGGTGTCAGAGGAGTGGAAAAGCTCTTAGTACGCAAATCACCCGCAGCCCCATTAATGGGTCTCCACTAAATGGACGGATGAGGATATGAAAGAAACCTCTCTCTCTCTCTCTCTCTCTCTATTTATTTAAACTATAACACACTCACACGCACACACACACACACACACACACACACACACACACACACACACACACACACACACACTCTGCAACAGCCTCCCAGGTTAAGTACAGTGAGTCATAAATTGTCAACTGTTGCAAACAATGGTAAAAACTCCACAATGGAACAGCCCTATTGTCGAGTCCTATTGACTTAGTTCACAGCCTACAATATACAGCATCAATGGTGAGGTTACTACTGAAATGAATGCAAAGAAATTAATAAAACAATACAAAATTCCCAAAGACCACAGACACTGACACTACCCTGCTACAGTAAACATGCTTCTATTTATACATCACAAGTATTCCTACTAAGATTTAAAGGTGCAACATGTAATCAAAACTCAATGCAATGAGGAGTTTTTTTGGTTAGAGGAATAGTTTTTGGGGAAATAGGTGTATTTGTATATGTTTCTTGCCCAGAGTCAGACGAGAAGATTCATACCTCTCTAGTGTGTGTAACCTAAATAAGAAGCTTCCGGCTTCCAGCAACTAATACGCTTATCTTAGCAAGAAGACTGGAAACAGGGGCAAACAGCTAGCTCTGTCCAAAGGTAAATGAATATGCCTATCAGCCCCTCTAATCTCACTAATTAGCATGTTATTTCTTGTTAACTGGGAACATAGGATGATCCCTGCACGGAGAAGTGACCTTCTGAAATTAAGACCATATAGTCCCTGCCCCGAGCCAAGAAAGAGTACGGCACATAACCCTCGGTGTGAGGTTTTTAAACGTTAGGACAGATTAAACAAACAAGATATAATGGTAAATGGTAATCTTTGGAGCCGTTTCCAGTCTTTATGCTAAGCTCACCAGCTGTACATTCATATTTAGCGTACAGACATGAACATTATCTTTATTAACGTCTGACTCTTGGCAAGAAAGCAAATAAGTGTATCTTCCAAAATGTTGACATTTTCATTCCTAATATTTTTTCCTATTTTATTGCAAAATATAATTTTACAGATTGCACCTTTATCAATCTATGGGCTTTACTATTCCTAATGACGGTGTTTTTTCTACAGGTGACATACTGGTTGGCTTCCGATGTGGTTGTGGACGTGATTATGAGCGTGGTTGTGGGTATTGTTCAGGATGGGGTTATGCTCATGAGCGTGGCCGTGCTCTAGCCCGGGGTTGCTGCGGGGCAGAGTGTGGTAACAGCCCTGCTGGCATGCCTGGTAGCCCGTCGGGGGGAACTGCGCTGGGTGGCAACCTGATAGGCACGCGGGTGTGCCGTAACGCAGAGAGCCACACTGCTGCCCACAGTAGCTCACGTTTGGACACTTCAGATGGTGTAAAAAAATAGTGAAAAACATAAAGTTGAAATGTTAGAGGAGAAGATATAACCAGTTTTGCAGAGGAGAGCACTGAGCTTTAATCAGAGAACTACTAACAAAATGATTTGTCTAAATACGGCTTTGATTCCACTTTAGCAAGATAACTACACTTCTACATCTTTATGGTGTTGGGGATTAAATTCTCATTCATTCTAATAAGATTTCCTGTAGATACAGCACAAACACCTGAGATTGATTACGATGGTGACACAGCCTAACTGGAGGCAGCTTCATTAAATGAGCCTTCACAATTAATATTCTCAAGCGTGATGTCTCGTTCATACAACACACACCCTCCGTGCATATGTGCCGCCTGAGAAGATTTCTTCAAAGTCATACATATTGAGAGAAAACTTACAGGTTCACCAGCTGTCTTCCTTAACAGAGCAATAGTAGGCATAGCAACGAGAAGTGTGTATGACAACAACACCTTCAACCAAAATTTAAATGAGCAAAGTTGGACTGTAAATGTTCCTCACGGTTATGAAAACAGAGACAGAGAAAGTGTCATAATGGGCTCCCCGAGCAGAATGATGGCTCCAAAGTTTAATCTTGATAACCTCAAAGGAGCGTTCAGGAAGCCATAATCGTTACCGCAAACAGGTTTGAGGGAGAAATAAAGGGAAGAGTGTTCTGAGAGTCTCATTGTAGCAGTATGACCGTACTGACATTGGCAAGGCAGTGCAAGTCTATATGATTTATCACGCTATTAGCCACATTTGGAACACACAATAACCTTATGGGAGCTCTGCGATCTTCCAATAAAGGGAAGGAAGCTTATGGTAAAAGTAAATAAAAGTGCTGAAGTGTATGTTTTGGTAATTCATGAAATGCTGTGGGCAATATACACATTTTTATCTTGTCGTGAGTACAAAAAATGAGAATGTCAAAAAAAAGTGCATGGATAGTTATTCCAGCAAGATATTGTTACCAAAATGGTATTTGTTGTCAACTTTATATGTCCAGTTATGGCACTATAGGAAGGTTAGTTTCAGGCTGGGAGAGAAATTGCATTTCTTTGGGGAATGATAATTTTTGGAAAATAAAATGCGGAAGATGCATAATGCATGAACAACAACAAATTCCTGTTAAGGAAAAAGAAATGGTGAAGGAAAAAAAGAAAGCAGACAGAGCCAGGTATGAGTTTGAGCAGTTAAATAATGGCAATCGTGCTTCTTGTTATAGGAGCTGAAGGTTCCAGAAAGTTCAAGCCGGGGTAATGTAAGTCCGAGGCTAATGGGCAGGAATTTGGGATGAAATGGAATGCTATTCACCATGATCTGCACCTGTCCGTTCTTGCAGGAGTCTGGTGAGTTTTCGCTGTCGTCTTTACATCCTCCCATCCTACAGCGCACTGCATCCTGCACCTGGAGGGAGGGAAAAAGGGACGGGGCAGAGGAGAGATGAATACAGAGAGGAAAAGTAAAAGGGGGACAGAATGATGGAGAGGAAGGGCGGATCCAAAGGAAAGTCAGCGGAGGAACGTTCACTCAAGTTGGTTTGGCAAATGTAGGAGCAGTGAAAAACCTGCTCCCTTACAAATCGTATGTTCTTGGTCTTTATCGACGCCATGACAGATCTTCAGTGAATACTAAATTAGGTCAAAATAGCAAAGTACACGGAAGAGCTTTATTTGTCGCAAAGTAGTTCAGTTTTTAGCTTATGCAAAAGTCAGCTGATTGGTGTAGAAAGCACACATCAGTTCTTCAAAGTGGCCTATTTGAGCCTTGTGAGATCAGTGGTGCTCAGTCCAAATTAAAACCCACAGCACGAAATAGGAATGTTCTACCCCGCGGCCCAGGCCGCTGTCACTTTGGTTTTCTTTATCCTCACACATGAAGGTTCCTAAGCAAACACACACCGGCCCACCGTCAAAGAATGAGTTCTTGTAACACACCTCAAATAAAAGCGATTCTTTTGCATTATTTTTCACAGCAAACGCTGAGATTTCTTCCCCCCCAAATCAGGCTCAGTATTTTCCATGTACTGGTTACTTGCTGAGAAACAACATCATTTCTCAATTTTGCCACTGTCTAATCCTATAATCTTAGAGTGCCATTGTAAGAAGAATGAGAGCATCTACACTCAACTTTGCTGGGTGGTCTCATCTGTCTGCGTGTGTGTTGCTACAAATGGAGTGGATTGGAGTAGAGTCCATGTCTGATTAATACCGCGTGGGCAATGCTATTGCCTCCATTATTTTCTTCCATCCGTCTCTTTTCTTTATGTCCATACTCGTCCTCGGCGGCATTTGGACCCGCTCTCTGTTAGTGTGAGTGTGTGTTGCCAATGCAGCTCAATCTGACTTCAAAGTGAAGAGTCCCTCTATGTGGCCATACCTCTCTCTCTCTATTTCATTCTCCCTTACCTACATCCCCTGCTTCCCTCTTGAATCAAGTTTTTTTTCCTCCCACAGATCTCTGCGTGCAATTTGTGTTCCATCCTTCCTCTATCCTCACGTTGCATATGTTCATTTGCTTGCCTTCACTGCGACTGATCTCAGCAGGCTGACTGAGCTACAGCTGTCTTTCCATTCTCTGCTGCACCCTCACATGCAGCGGTTGCCATCCAGGAGAGCTGGCACGTTTTTTTTTGTCTGTACTTGTCTGCACTTCAAATAACATCACACTTTGAACTCCCCTCTCTCTTGTTTTGCGCCATCATTTTTCCTCACTCTCCTCCTTGTTCCTTGTGCCTGCCCCTCCATTTGGTATGGCACTCACCTTCTGCCTGTTGTTCGGCAGCTACGA
This sequence comes from Etheostoma cragini, assembly GCF_013103735.1. Lineage (NCBI taxonomy): Eukaryota > Metazoa > Chordata > Actinopteri > Perciformes > Percidae > Etheostoma > Etheostoma cragini. The sequence goes on along the minus strand of NC_048420.1, from coordinate 6,999,083 downwards.
AGGATTTATGCCAGGGTTTTTCATACATTTACAAGAAATAATTCCTGGATTTACTGTACCCTGATCCCTGCCGCTTTTGTGATATTGATTTAATACAGCCAAGCATTCCAGGCATTTAAGAATTCACTTACACTATGCAGTGCATTCAATATCATAATGATCTCTTAGATATTGGCAAGGCTTTGTGGGGTGTACACACATCTGCAACACATTCACAGTCATGGAAAACTGATGACATTGTAAATCCATTAATTGAAGTGAGCGCATTCATGAGTTAGCCCATAGAAAAATGAGTGTGCACACATTTGTGTGTGTGTGTGTGTGTGTGTGTGTAAATGTCTGTCTCAAAGGCATTATTAGTTAGGGACTTATCGTCTTATTCCATACAGCATCTTAGTAAGCTCCTTAGAGCAGCCTTGGATCAGACGGACAATACAGCACTATCATACTGCATTATGGAGAAGAAGCGCAGCAACATAGGACATGAATACCGTGCTAATCCCGCTCATGTTTGCTTATGTTCTGCCGTGACTTTGGACTGACCCGGAAACTAACGTGACATTTGCGAACACAAATCGCACCTGTGGAGTGAATGTTGGCGAGGTCACTGCTTGTTGCCTAATTAAAAATGAATGAGACATTCCTGCAAACCACACAGCTGCTCAGCAGGAAGAGAAAACGGAACTCACCTCTCGGCGCATTGCACAGTGGACGGTGATGATGACAAAACCTTGGACAGAGTCAAAGACTGCAAAGAGGACCTGGAGTGGACAGAAACATTGGCTTGTGAGTTACTGCAGTGGTTCCCAAACCTTATTAAACCATGGCAAGCCTTCAAAGGGATTTTTGTTTCCTTTACACACACTCCATCCACCACACATACCACAAGTAACACAGGATATGCTATATATGAACTAATATCAATATTTGGCAACATTGCTGCTTTTGACGGTTTTTCCCTACAGAAGAGCAATTCTAATGCAAGTCAGCTAAACCGCTTTTCACCACAAAAAGCAGTTAGCTTGCGTTTGCTTACGTTAAACAATCAGATTTTAGTCCTTTTGGCTGGAAGGTTCAGTTGTATCAAACTATACTGAAGGCTGAGGTGTATCCGCATTTCATATTTCCCATCACTGCTCTGTTTCTGACTTCTGTGAACACGACAAACTCACAAACCGGACCGTGTGTTGTGTTGCCGTGACAAACAGCAACCTTGAGCTGTCATTTCCATTCTTAGCTGTATTAAAATTGCAAAAGTTTAGCATTTAGAATTGTGATGAAGTGAATTTTTTGGGCCTTATCTCTGTTTTGGTAAGGTTGAAAATTGAATATAAAAATGTAATTAATGTAAATGTTGCCTTGTTTTACATTTTGGGTTAGGGTTATGTGAAAAAGCTCAGAAATAAAGAAACAAAAGAAATGTAACTTGTGGCACGCTTTTAGCAGCACTCACTTTGCAAACCGTAAACGTATTTTACGTTTTATAATAACGTATTATAATATCCTGTGTTACTGCAATACTGTGGTAAAATGGCTCAGAAACATTGACATGGGAAGGAAATGAGTCCACCAAGTTATGTTTATTCATAATAAGTCTTTGCAGCAGTTTCATTTCACTTTCATTCATAGACTAATGGTCCTGACACCGTGGAGATGGAAGGTCCTTCTAAGTTTTTAATTTGAATCCTATTTTCTTTCTTGGCTTATCCTCTATTTAAACATGGTATCATTCAGGTTTAATATTTTTTGTCTTTGTGGTTAAATGTGAAGAATTATAGTATATGTGTAAGTTACAGTGTGTGTAAGCATCCGCTAATGTTTCTGAGACAAATCACCTGGAAGAGTGTGGAGCGCCGGTCGGTTATGGCTAGCACTGCTGACATCCAGGTTAATGCTAACAGGGGAAGAACTACGCAGGAGCTCCACAGAGACGCCCTGTCAGAGAAAGAGAAAAGGAGGCAGACAGAGAGAGTGAAAGAGGAGGGGAAAGAAGGAGAAGGAACAAGGGCTTCAGTCTCAAAACACCAGACCAGCTAGCTTTGGTGAGTCACATAACTCTCTCTCACGCACCCACCCCACACACACACACACGTCGTAGGTTCCATGGTGGGCAATTTTGACGCTGATTGGCACACTGATGCTTGCATCACACTTAATATTCCAACTGAGAAGTGGAAGATGATATGTAATCATGTAGATAGCTATGAGACTGACAATTGCTCACATTTACATGGTTGATGCCCAAGTCTCATGCGCTGGACCGAGAGGCGATGGGCAGAGGGCCACCAGGGACGAGGAAGACAGGCCATTGACAAGTACTGACACGGGGGCTTCTGAGGAGTGAGTGTGTGTGGGAGTGTGTGCATCTGTAACTCTATGGAGTCAGACACCAATTTAAAATGTTCATGCTGTTTAAGCACATATTCCTGGTTTCGTAACCACAGACAAAGCTGTCAGTCATACAGACAGACAGACAGGGCGACTGACAGTCTTACACTGAGAAATATGCACTTCCCTTTACAGGTGCATGTCCAAAGGCAATACATAAAAGAGAAAATAGAGCAATAAAGCCAAAGATGTGCTGTCCTCTTGGTGGTTTGTAAAGTTTCCAGCTGCTGTTGACGGTTTCTTTTTTAACCATACACTATGGTTCAGTTAAGCCAGCCTACGTTCTATGTGAAAATACACATTCTAATAGAGAAAGTTCACCTCATCATACATAATAAGGGTTATTTTAGTCAAAGTCATTTGGGAGGAATGTGTGCAAAGCTTTTTGTGTCAAAATTTTCTTTCTAGAAATCAATTCCCAACTCATTGTCTTTAATGCTTTATCAAGACACTTGAGATATAAACAGGCCAGGCTTACTATATAGTAATGCTACAGGGAATGAAGGAGTGTTTAATACCAGCAACATTTGAGCTGAATTATTTATATATTTGTTGTTGCTATTTCAGTAAACAATACAGAAATTACACAGTGCACACTATTTAATTATGGATTTCCACAAGGATTTCTGGAAGCAGATTCTTTGTAGGACAACCAAATAGTATCCTGCAAGCAGCAAGAAGTGAAGTTATGTGAATATGAGTGACCATTTCTAATGATAGACTATATGTATTCAGCAAAGATGTATGTGGATCTGAGTTCAGCAAAGCTGTGTGGAAATAAAGTCAATAACGGCTGCTTGTTTTCCCAGCGACAACAACAAACTGATACAAACTTGTTACTGCAAATAGGCAATCTCATCCCATTAGTGGCCAATCATGCAACAACACAAGTAAGAACAGAGCCTTCCTTTAAACAGAGCACTCTCTCGAAGTAAACACAAAGACATAATGAAAGATTTGCACGAGGACAGGATTGTCTGCGAGAGGAAAACGGGAGCAGGGGCTTTCATAAACAAGCTGGCTGCTCTGAACATTAATCCATGACTACGAACCTCTTGGCAGGAAAATATGGTCTCCAAAAAGAAAAAGGCCTTTTTTCTTGTGACACTATACAGTGGCACCTTCTAACACAGTGGTGGCACTAAGGGCCACGCTGGAGAAAAAAAAGAATCCAGAACTGGCCAGAACTGTAGAGTATATTGACATGTTTTTGTTACAGCAGGTCATCTTTTTAACATGTTGGTAACTTTTTCCTTATTTTTGTTGAGACTTAGTGGCTTTCTCAGACATTTGTCTTTTGTTGCTTTTTCAGACATTTTTGTATGCTTTTTGTTGCATTTTTGTTGATATGAAGCCCTACAAAAGTCATCAAAAGAGTTCCTTAACCATCACAGAATTTAGCAAATCAAGCAAAACAATTCTGAATTTTCTTTTTAACAAAAATCTGTTTCACAGCCTGAATATGAAAACTCTCTGCTTCTGGGGGAATTTCTGAGTACCAGAGTCTGCAAATCTGCCACATTCTGCTTTGAATGTCAGATAATTGAAGTTTAAAAAACACTTTCCTGTATTTTTGGTTTGGCTAGGTGGTTCCGACCCTGAAACCCCACTGACTGACGGTGCTGCTGTGCAGAGATTGAGCAGGACCAAATCCCTGGGGGTGAGGAACTCTCCTGGACAACAAACCCAGTATTACTGGCCGAGAAGTCCCAGCACGGCCATTATTTCCTTTCCTGAAGAGAGCGAGAGCCGAGAGCCGAGCCCCCCACCCCCCTCCCGCCTCTCAAATGTGCACCTTCTGCACGGGCATCATTGAGAGCATCCTGTTCAGCTGCACCACTGTTTGGTATGGGAGCTGCACTGCCTCCGACCGTGAGACCCTGCAGCGCATAGTGAAGACTGCTGGGCGGAGCAGTGGTGTCCCACTCCCCTCTCTCCTGGACATTTACCAAACCCGCCTCACCCGCAAAACACACAGCATTGTGTCACACAGCCTCTCAACCTGCCATCTGGGAGACGGTACCGGAGCATCTAAGCTTGTTCCAGACTGGTGAACAGCTTCATTCTCCAGGCTGTCAGGAAGCTCAAC
>NC_048420.1:6984329-6994484 GCF_013103735.1 Etheostoma cragini | reverse complement strand
CCCCCCCCCCCCCCCCCCCCCACACACACACACACACACACACATAAGATCTGCTAAATGAGGAAACTAAAGATTTCTTTACATTGCCCACTTCAATATCTTCATCTTTCTGTACTGTTTGATTTTGCCTTACATTTGCACTATTTAGAATTTATGAAAGTATTGTACATATTATCTTCTGTTTAGTTGTATATTACTTGTGTATATTACTTACTCCTTGCACCGTGGGTTGGAGAGAAACGTATTTTCCATTGCTCTGTTAGTCCGGCACGTATTGCACAATTGACAAATAAAGTTGACTTGACTTGAAGTTGGGAGGTTTTTTAGAAGCAGAATAAGACAAGAACAATACTGTGGGCCAAGATATTCTAACCCCTCGCCCACATTATGTATTACCAACTTCCTCCAGAGTCACAAAACAACATTATAAAACTATTTTCACAGACTGTATAGCACTCTGCACAATTGGACATGTTGTAAGAACTCTACAAAAAACATCCATATCTTAAATGTTTTGCCATTCCATACTTAACTCCATCTGAAATATGATGTGTTCACTGTGACAACCTGTTTAAAGGGATAGTTAGGATATTTTGAAAGAGTTAGTTCAGATTTACAAAGTCAGGCACTAACACAGACAAAAACATCCCGATCGATGCAGAGGGAGACCAGCAACTCCCAGGTCGTCAAGGTAGAACTATTGTTTTTGTCAAAAGGACCCTGGTGGCGTGGAAGAGAGCATAGATAAATATAACGGCTTCAGTTTGGCGTCGGAAAGGGATGTCTGAAGGTAAAGCGATGAACATTTTCTTAATATAGCGTACACTTAAACTGATGTTGATGTGTTTTGGTGGGTCATGTTTTAGGTGGCTAAAACCCGTCTTGTTGCTGCCACAGTAAACACCTGCACACTGCTTAGCTTTCGTGTCGGGCATGCTGCCTGCTTCTACTGTACACTGACTGTGGATAAGAACCTCACAACCCCATTTCAAATATCTGAACTATCCCTTTAAAGTGGTGGAACAGAGATGACAACACACACACCACATAAGATAATATAATGAGACACAACCCATTTTAAGTTATTCCTGACATTGTACTGCCCTGATGTGTTAAGCTTCTTGCAATAGTGCACTATGAATAAGTTAAAACAAACTCTAAAAATGGTTCACAAACACTGTCTGACACACAGGTCAGGTTTACGCAGCAGGACCTGAGGAAAATCCACTTCTTTAAACCATGCTCTCATTAAAAGAGGCGGATTACAGTGCAGGTGTTGTTCCCTTTCATTAGTTTGTTGTTTTTACCCAGACAAGTCTGAATGTCATCCTGCATCATTACCGACAGTCAGAGATTAAAAGGATGGAGTGGAGAGAGAGAGAGAGAGAGAGAAAGAGAGAGAGAGAGAAAAAGAATGATGGAGAGTAAGAGACAGAGAGAGCAGAATGGGGAGAAAGAAAAAAATAGAAAGATGAAGATGGACTAACATGGCGCTGCTGGCAGTCGAGCTGGACAGAGCGGTGCTCGAGATCACGCCACACTTGGAGCATTTCAGGAGCAGTCGGCTACGCGCCTCCGCTGGGACACTTTAAGACGTGCACACAGACACACAGACACACACACACACACACACACACACACACACACACACACACAGACACACACGTGGGGAGGAGAAAAGGGAGTGGGGTGGGGGATGTGTGGAAACACAAGTTCCAGTAATGGCGACAGGTGAATGTGCAGGCGTCACAGTTGCAAAAAGAATCAAAAGAAAAGGAGAAAAGGTGGGCACATCAAAGAGAGGCAGGGAAAAAGAAAAAAAGGGGGAAGGGGAGGGAGAAAAGAAAGAAAGTCAAATTAAAACCAGATCATAAAAAAGTAGCAGCAATGAAAAACAGTCCGAATACAAAGATTGAGCAAGTGAAGAGAAAGTGAGAGGCAGACATTGCAATGTTTTAGCAGAATAGTGTGGAGCAACAGATTCCAGACAGACAGGAAATACACCAACTATCTCATTCCACTAGGCAGGCCTGTGCATAATGAAGCTTTCTATTATCAAGCCGCAAAGGAAAGAAAAATACGTTGGCTGTTTACTTACAGATGACTACTCAGATGGAGAGAAACAGCGTGTGTGTGTGTGTGTGTGTGTGTCACAAGTGGAGAATGATGGGGCTCTGCACGGGCTATGCTACATTAGCCTCCCATCACAGCTCATTGCCTTAGCGCCAACCACATCCCCACTGCTTCATAAGGAAATACATTAAGCTAATGACAGCCTGTCCTGTTAGTAACACGAACAACTACTGTGTGCAGGAGCACTCAGATGTGTGTGCGCTCATAAAAAAAAAAAAACACACTTCTGAGAATCTGAGAGGACGTGCTTAATGCTCTCATAACACCGAGGACCTTGCCTGTAACAAAGAAGGGTGCATCTGTTTGTGTGTGTGTGTGTGTGTTGTACACATCATCTGGTTTAATCTTAGTTGTATCAGAGGGTAACAAAAGCTAATCAACCCTCTGGAGAGCCGATCTGTAATATTAACCCTTGCAGCTATAGACAAGTTATCAAACTCTGCAAGAGTTACAGACATGGGAGGAAGTGTTATGAGAGAAACAAAAAGAGAGAAAAACAATGGAATCAAATAATGAATAACCAGCCAACTACTTTAAGAGAAGTAATGTTGTATGTGGATGCATATCCATGCACTTACAACATACGTACTGTGTGTGTGCTTGTCTGAAAGAACGACGGATTTCAATTCTTGTATTTTAATAAAGATAATTTTTGGGTCTTTTTCCCTTTGTTAGACTGAGAGTGGACAGACATGAAAGGTTGAGAGAGATGGGGGGATGACAAGCAGATGGGGGGTGGGTTGGGGAATGGAGGGTTGCTGGTTCAAGTCCCTGTACGGACCAAAGTACCAAAGAGAGGATTGGTGGCTGGAGAGATGCTCATTCACCTCCTGGGCACTGCCAGGTGCTCTTGAGCAAGGTACCGTATCTCTCCCCCCCCCCAAACTGCTCAGGACAGCACTGGCAGCCCTCATACTCTGACATCTCTCCATTTGTGCATGAATAGGTCCTGAGCGTGTGTGTGTATTTCAGGCCTGTGTGTAGTGATTACTAACAAAACAGAGTGTAAATTGTAATCTAATCAATAAACAGTATAAATTAAATTGAAGGGCCGTAGGTTGGATTTCAACCTGTGTCGGTGCAGGACTCAGCCAACATGGCGAATGCTCTTACTGGGTGAGCCAGAGGCCTTCCCAGGATAACGTATTTCAATAGTGCATGAGATTCAACACACATTATACTGGTGTTTACAGTATTTAATTAGGTTTCCATCTGCCACCGATTTTCATACCCACCATATTTATCTATGTCACATAATTCTGAGAGAACTAGATGTGGCAGCGATTGTTAAAAGCCAATAGATGTCACAGAGCAAAAGAAGATAGCAGATGTCTTGTCATTTTGTTGCCAAATTGGACTGTATTTTTTCAATTCTTTTCACTGGAAGGCACAGGTGCACAAGTAGGTATGTGTTCAGAGACCCTTGAAAGCAGATCCAGTTAGTTGACATGAACATGTTGTCTCCCTGAGTTTGTGTCTGACAGAAGGGCGAGACTTATTTAATGCAGCAAATTTGTAGTCGGTTCCCACCAAGAATAGCGTGGATGGATGAGTAAGCGGTGTGTGTTGATGTCTTTTGTGCATAGTCGTGTGTGGATGAGGTGCAGAAAGTTTTGTAAATTAACTTACCCCGCTCGCTGCTTTTTAGACTTGTCTGAGATGCCATCTCGGGACATGAGCTTGTTAAACACCACGATTCCAATGAGCATATTCACCTGAGAGAGACAGAGACTGATCAGGGTTGCTGTAATAGATGGGTTGGCAACAGGGATTCAATTCAAGTTTTTCTAGATTTCTTTTCCTAATGTTTTGGCTGATTGAAGACAACATTTTGATTGTCCCACAGACCCAAGACTGAAAGTGACAGTGCCTCTGTTGGCAGGGCTCCCAGGCTGACTTGCTCCTATGCAAGAGGAGTTTTAAGCTTATTTCAATAAAAGAAATACATATATATATTTTCATAAGCATAGATAGATTTTATAGCACACAGCTATTACTATACCTACTATCACTTTGATGATCATTAATGGCCAAAGAGGAATACAAAATTCCTGAACAGTTGACTACAGCATCCCAACTTTATATACATATTTGTGATGTTCATTAAACAGGGGCTGTGCTTTAACAACAAAAGGCACGTTTATATTATCTTTCCATAAAGTGAACCCAAATCGTAACAGATTGTAACATTGTGAAGTTTAATAGAATCAATATAACTCCAGAGCTTCTCTTGATGCAGCATGAGTAAAGAAACCCAATTTGTCACACCATTGACTTCCTTTTTAAGAGAAATAAAAGAAACTCTCTGACATCAACCACTCAGGCATTTTACGATCTAGAAATATTGTTCCTCCTCAGATTCAACAATGCAAATGTAAGACAGGTGTTGTTGCATTAATGCGTATGGCCAGTGCTAGCATTACAGAGTGTAATGTTGCTGAGCAGCACTCCATTTAGTGTGTGAGGAAGAAATGGCACCAATTTTAAAAAGGTACTCTGTGAAGTTTGCTTGCCTGCAAACAAAAGTTATCTTTACATTCCCTCACAAAGGTCTCACAAACACGTTAAATTGGTTTCACTTGCAATTTTTCAAACATAGGTTTAGATGTGCATTGTTTACATCCATTTAAAAATACATACTTTTTCCACACAGTGCTTATCACTCCAAGCTGTGATTTTTCCATTTACGGTGAAAAAGAAGAAGGAAAAAACAACGTATTGCCTCTCATCCTGGTTTCTCTTACTAATGGGGAGCCGAGCATAGCTAAGCTTGCCAAACATCTGGCCATAGTGACCCAGTAACAAAGATTCCATGTGCGCGGACACACACGCACATGCGCAAACGCACAAACAAACAAACAAACAGATCTGAGGCAAGCCTTGCCACATCGAGACCTCTGAAATCCTGCCCATCTGGCAGATTTTCTATGCCGGCAACATATTCCTTCTAATCCTGATTTCCAACATTCATCTGTACTCTTTCTTCCACCCTTCATGGGTTTCCCTGTAGAGTCTCTGTTTGGTTATTCATCTGCTAGTGTCCTTTGAGATGTCAGCAGTGTAATGACAATTACACTCTCGTCCACGCCTTTTCCATGTGCGCAATGAATTCCAAATTCTTATCAAGGTATTAAACTGAGTGTCTGCCTGAATTGCTTCTTTCATCTGTCACCAAGAGCAGCTTTTGGCTCGGCAGAAACATTTTATAGATTCAATACACAGTTGTTGGAAATCCTAAAGAAAGAGCTGAGGAGTTGAGCAGTTAAAGTCTCACTTTCATGCGGGCTGTTGTATATCCGTTTTCTAAAGCTTTTGCAGAAGCCACATTTTTACTTGAAGCCTATTTCCTTGCTACATCTTCGGTAGATCCAGCAGCTTTTGCAATTTGCTAAAAAACTATGATCTCTTTCCCTCTGCTGTGTGAGCTGCTGCCGTCAAATGCCTAAGATGTGCCAAATCGGGAGAGCACTATTGCCATGCCAGTCATGTCTGGCCTCGGCTCTGTGAGTCAGTATCATCCCGCTCTGCTATTTGCCCAGGTCCAGGTTCATTAATTAGAGAAGAGTCCTGTGGGAAGGTATGTGTTTCTCTGCCTGACGTCCCACTTTCATTACAGATGTCTGTTGCAGTGGGGCCCCAGGAACAACACCGGGGGGCCAGGGACCATTACAAAGCAGATGGGGTGTGGAGTGTACATGGACATTATGGAGGTAGAAATGGTGGATCATTCCAAGGAACACCAGACACTGGCATTCAACATATGTGGATAACTGACCTTTGATTTTAAACACAGCAATTATCACTTCAAGCTGTGATTTTTCCATTTGTGGTGACTCCCTCAAAAGGTCAATGGCATGACAACTTTATGAGTTTTTTCTTAACATTAATTAACATTAAGTTCCCCCAGTCTGCCTATGGTCCCCCATTGGCAAGAAATGGTGATAAGTAAATGAACCGAGCCCTGTGTATTGTGCTAAGCATTTTAGAAAAGGAAAGCTTAGATTGGCCGATCGGGAATGTTGTTCCTTATGAGGTCATAAGGGGCAAAGATACCTCCCCTTTCTCTGCTTTGCCCGCCGAGAGAATTTGGCCCATCCAATATAGAGAGACATCATGGCTTTCAAACAAGCAAAGTGGCAGCCTTTACCTTGCCCCCCTTCTCTCCTCCTCAAAAGTTACCGACTCAGAACTGGCAGATACTAAGGAAAGCTCTACTTGCTCTAGTGGCTGTAATTCTTCACCAAGGCTCGATTTTGGGAAAGAGACAGATGTGGTATTAGGGGACCACTAAGGTCTATCTAAAAGCATCCAAAGAGCACCATGTCATGGGACCTTTAAAAAAGAAGAAGCAAAAAACACTTATTGCTTCTCATCCTCGCCTCTCTTACTAATGGGGAGCCAAGCATAGCTATGCCTGCCAATCATCTGACAGGACATTATGGAGGTAGAAATAATGGAAGGTTGGAAACATTCCGAGGAACACCAGACAGTGACGTACAACATATGCGGATAACTGTCCTTTGATTTTACAGGATGGCTGTAACCTTTGAGCTCTAATAAACAAAACAACCTAACCAAGCACTGAGCTTGTGTGTACGTTCTTACAGAATTATCAGTGTGAGTGTTGATGTGCAGGTGGTGGTTTGCTGTTTTTTCTGACCATGTACTCATTAAATAACAGCAGTAGTATTGTAAGCCACCAAATTATCATAATCATTGATATTCAGCACAATATGATCCCGTATTCCCTCGCATTAAAAACTGTCAAACTGATGCTCTCTTATCAGGAATACACTTCAAAAACATGCACATCAGTCTACACACCTGTGACGCTGTCTGATTAATTCTTCCTTTCTGACATGTACTGTACTATAATACAAGCTTGAGTGCAAGCAACGAGGGGAAAAAGTCCTAATGCATGAGCAGAAACAACAACAACAACAACAGCAGCAGCAGTCCCAGCAATTTACCAAACTAAAATCTAGTACCCCATCTAGACTTATTAAGCTTAATGGTGGAAATATCTACCCAGGGATTCATTTAGGAGAAATTAGCTAATCCTGGAAACAGCCACATACAGCAGCACACAACAACAACAGATGATTAAAACACCACTGAGATGCAATCAATGAACTTAATTTTGCAAACAATATTGAGCTATATTTTCTTGTACATTAAAATCTGTTTTAGAGCAATTGGCAAAAGCAAACAAAATACACATTATCATAACTGTGATGCACACTTTGAATCACATACTCATGTCCGAAAAGAAGTTAGAAGGAGTAGAAAGAAGTTAAAATAAACTTAGCCTTAAATACACTGTGTACAGTGACTCATACTTTGAAAGTACTCATAAGAATGAGAGATTTGGCTGCTGGGCTGGAATTCAGTCCAGGCATTGCCAAGACCCTCTTGTTGGCTAGAATAGATTTGAGTGTTTCTGGGCCGATATTTTACAACTCAAGGATCTGAGTGCTCATTTCATCATTTTATTGTTCACACCCAGTGCTCACTCACATGTGCAAAGGGAGAATGAGAATTCCTTAGAGGTCAGCTGCTTTAAAGCTCTTATCTTGGAGGCTTATTTAGGATTTAAAAAAAAAGAAGAAAAAAAAATTACGCAAATGTGACCAGTGATAGAGAGTTAGTTGGACAGACTCACCAATACAATGACAGCAGCAGGCCCGACAAAGGCATAAAGCAGACCACCCTCCAAGGACAGCCAGCAACTAGAGAGAAAAAATAAAACAGACAAGTTTAAGCACAAAATCATATAACTGCTGGTGTTTAAAGTATCACTTCACCACATTCAGGTCTCACATTTCACTTAGTTGTGAGTGCCAAGCACTTCACCGCAACAAGCACACAGGCAATTAAGGATCTTGAATTTCCTAAGTGAGGGATAAAGCCGTCGTTGCAGTGGCTGGGTAAGTACCTCTTTCTGTAAATATTACCCTTAGTGTTGAGCAAATGTATTATGTACATCACCTAAAACATATCCCCAAAGTAGTAAATGCTCTTGTGAAGATTTCATTTGGTGTGAAAGCTACTGAGACTTAATGAGTTTAAATGTGTCCTCGAGTGATGTCATCAGAGCTTACCGAAGCCACTCTGTTGTCTTAATTGCAGCTCAATAAAAAGGAAGATGAAAAATGGCCCAAAAGCTGTGATTCAGTCCTCGTATTAATGAGATGCTAAGTAAAGGAGGCAGGAACCCATTTGTAAATATCTTTTAAAATGTGTTTTCATTGAATCAATTAGATCACTGACTGGTTAACAGAGCATTTTGTGGGCATTGCCTGTTTAACGGTAAACCCAACAGTAGTTAGCAATACTACTTTTTAAATGGGCGGCTCCGATGTAAACAAAACATCGATAACAAGCTTCACACATGGCTGTTGAAAGGACTTGAATATGGCTGTTGGCTCAATAGAAATTTAACACATGCACTACACTTGATAGCATACAAACTTGTTGCTGTAGGAACCTCCGGTCGTCTAATTTGAACTTGCTGATGGTTCCTCGGACCCTTTTAAGACCCCAGGAGACAGATCTTTTAAAGCTGTGGCGCCTCGTCTCTGGAATGAGCTACCTTGTACCATTCGTTCTCTTGTTTGTATAGACACTTTTAGGAAACAACTAAAGACCCACTTTTTTAAACTTCTTTTTTAGTTCAATACTGTGTTTTACTGTATCTGTATGTTGTTTTAATTTATTTTATTTTTATTTTCATTTTATAAACTCGTGCAGCACTTTGTGATCCTGGTCTGTGAAAAGTGCTATAGAAATAAAGTTTACTTACTAGTTTACTTACTGTCCATCTGACATTTAGAGATTCAAAAATTGCTCAAATTACCTTTTCCGAACACATAACGCGGATAATGTTGTCGCCTCAGTGAGCTATTTTATGTTAAAGGTCCTGGACAAGTTTTTTTTCTTTATCAGCTTCTTACATTAGTGATGGAGCCCAAAGTCAGAATAGGCATGGTTTTACTTCACAGGAGAGATTTCTGCAGTTGTGCTTTGTCCCTGCTTATTTGCTTGGTTTAAAAGGCGCCTCTTAAAGTGGCACATTTGGAAAAAGGTGATGTCACATATCTCCGTGCGATAATAATAGTTATGCATCATGTGAATAAAAAAAGTGTAGAAAATACTGTGGTTGTTGCATACGCAGCTACTGTTACTCAAACAGCTCTGAGAGGTAGATTAGCAGAGTTTTTGACTGTTCAGTTTCTAGCAAAAATATTATTTCATAATTTAATTTTAAATATTCCATATTTAGTCATAATTATTTAAAGTAGCAGGTACATCTAGCTTTTAGGGGCTTTAATGTGTTAATAGAATCTTGATAACACCTCTTATAACTGGCTCAAAGGTCTTGTGTCCATATAAATGAGCAAATACAGTAAGATTTGCTGTGTATTTCACTATGCATGCATGCTGGGAACAGCTTCAGTCACCCTATGACACATAATAGGAACAAGGGGTTATAGGAATAGGAGGAATAGATGGATGTATGGAGAAAAAGAATTACGTTAATACAAATAAAAAATAAACAATGCATTTACCATTACATTTTCAGCTGTTTAAGCAGAGCCTCCACTGAATCCATAACCCCCTCTGGTAAGTTATAAAATAAATTGTATAAAAATACAGATTTATGAAATAGGCCTCAGCTTGAACTCTCGAGGGAAAAAGAAAACCAGCAAAGGGTAAACTTGGGTATGCTTTCAATGTTTGGCAGTTGGGCAAGGGATGGCGCTGTGCTGATATTAAGTGATAATACCCAGATGTAGTCATGATTAGTGTTAGGCACAGTGAAGGAGGTGCGGAAACGATACTTACTAGCTGGCTGTGCCGTAACCTCTTGCTCTGGTGAAACCCACTGACACTGCTACAACTAGGGCTGGAAGACCTGCAGACAAAGAGAAAGATCATAAGGGTGAGACCATAGACCGTATATATATTGATGGACAGAGCATCCGGTTCGGAAAAGTGCAACCACTGCGGAAGTAACTTAAA
>NC_048420.1:6975519-6984229 GCF_013103735.1 Etheostoma cragini | reverse complement strand
CACACACACACACACACACACACACACACACACACACACACACACACACACACACACACAGTATCTCTCCATCTGTGACTGTACAACAATCTATACATTCACCCTCCTCTGTATCTCTGCATCAGGTAAGGGCATCAGTGACTTGGGCAGATTAGAATGCTAGGATCAATATCAAGTGAAATGAACAGACGGTGTTTTGTGTGTGTGTGTGTGTGTGTGTGTGTGTAGGTGCGTGCGGTGATGGTGTTAGAGTGTTAGAGGTTGTAATTCCTAGGCCTCTCTCAAAGCATCTTGCCAGTGGTATGCAGATGTTATCACGTTTCGATTATCGGCGAACATCCCTGATGCCTGTTGGTCAGGTTGTAGTACATTGCGAGGACAGCATAACAGAATGACATGGAGCAGAGGTGATGTACAGCTGAATGGAGGGAGGTCATAGTTTCTTTTAAATCACAGTAACTAAGGCCTTCCAAGCCATTAACAGACAATGTCTGCTGGCAAGCTTTAGATGCTGATTATTCTGAAGGTTGTTTCCATAATTAAGTCATTTCAGTGTGTGCACTCAGCAAACTAGTGCATGCATAGGGATGTACAGTCATGCTGGGTTCATTTTGTCAACATAAAATGTAACCTCTGGATAAAATGGTTGCTACTGCGAGACTTTAGTTATTTCAATTGTCAGCGTCAGATGCAGACTTACCCCAGCCGAGGCACAGAAAGCGCTTGCGAATGAGTCTGGACCTCATTTTGCCGATAACGGCCAGGTAGGACTGCCACGCCTCCGTCAGCACCCAGCAGAAGGACGCCAAGAAGAAGAAATGCAGAAAGGCCGCAGTCACAGTACAGAGGCCCTAAGGAGGAAAAGAAAGTTAGGGAGACAGAAAGTGAGAAAAGACGTTTTACAGAAGAGTAAAAAGAAAAAAGGTATTTTATGAGATGTGTCGTAATGAATCATCTCTTAGTACTGTTCAGCAGAGCAAAATGAAACCTCCGCAAAATAAATTGGACAAAGAGGAAAAAGGGAATCTGATAAAGCACATACTGTTTAAAAAAATAGGACTTAACCTGGCTCCGCTATGTTTGTCATTTTGATCGATACTGACCACTTCACAGTGCTGTCTTGCTAAGTCAGTACTCAGAGTGCTGTGTGCCAAGTCAGCTTGCCACTTTGAGAACTCCACTCTATGACCCTTTTATACACTTTAGTGTTTAGTGTCTAGGCATTATGAAAAAAACTTGGTCAAGAGCATTAATACTGGAACCATAAATGTGTATTTTCACTGTGGAAGTCCAGTGACTTTGTGCAGGAATATAACTTTCTCTTTGCCTCACCTTGCTGAGTGTTTGAGATTGTCCCACCAAAATCAATAAATTGGAGGCCAAAATTGAGAGGCAAAAATTCACCAAGATTATGGATCTCTCCGAACGAATGTACCTACGGAGAAGAGAAGGAGAGAGATAGTGAGAGAGACAGAGAGGACAGACAGATGAAATAAGTATTAATGACACATTGACGGACTGAATAGCATCTTTTTGGACACTGGACAGAGTCATTAGCTTGATTTCGCCATCTGTCATGTGTGAGACCAAAAACTAATCACCACCCCCCCTGCTGTAGTTGAACCATTTGTTCCTTACTAGGCCTCATTTGAGTTTTGGCACAGTAAAGGACACACACAAAAAGCACTTTTATGTATTGGTATTGTAGGAGCCTAAATAATGAGAAAAAATAGCGGCTCTGCATAGCGGATGTGTGAGTATAGAGGCGGGCATGACAATCAAGTTTTAGGTTCTGTGTGTGCACATGTACCTCCAGAAGGCAGCGTAGATTAGCAGCAGGATGAGCAGAGCAGTGCAGGAGACCCCACAGCCCACCATGAGGGGCACAGAGGGCATGCTGGTGGGACCCATTTCCTGAGGAGAGTGAAAGGAAGAGGAGAGACAGAAAGGGGAACAGGGATCAGTCAATAATTACTGCATGACATCAGTCCACAGAAGTACCTTGCTTGTCAAAACCCAATGTTCTTCAAATTACATACTGTTCTTCAAATGACACCCTTATTTTATTGTACAAAAAACTAAACACTGAATGGGTTAATTAATGTCACATTGACATGGCAGAGTATTTTCACCTCAGCACACACGGCTAGTCGCCTCAAATCCCATTTGATTGGATTCATTTATGCATACATCCCCGAGTTTAAGTTGAGTCATCAAAAATATTGAAACCGGGTTTTCATATAAAAACATTTTCTTTACATGTAATAAATAATATACTATTAACAACAACAATTAACATCGGAACACAACTATAACTAAGTCCATACACTGGCTTTGCGGGTCTTCCTCAGATTGGATGACGGATAACGCGCTGAATGGCTTTGGACACTTTCCATGTGTTTTCTACAGTAAGTGGTTACTATTGGGTTACCGATGGCCTACAGCAACACCACTATAGACCTCTGACCCTCTTGGACAGGACAGTCATTCTGCTCTTCGCTATTTCAAAACTGCATCCATATGACTGTGAGGTTTAAATCAGCTTCATTTCTACATTAGGGAAACAAAGAAACAAATCCTAAATGACAGGGAAGTGCCAACAACCTTGTTTGTTAGTAATGTGTTTGAAGCTAGTTTCTGACTCAAGTTTTACCTACGCAGCAACAGGCTAACAGCCTGAAGGGTTAAATGTGGGGTGAACCCAAGTGCACTGTAATATCGAGTGCACTGTAATATCGAGAGACAGACAGACAGACAGACAGACAGACAGACAGACAGACAGACAGACAGACAGACAGACAGACGGATCGATGTGTGAGGTAGAGTGAAAACCGACTTGAATAAATCCTGTTAGATCCTTTACTGTAATAGATTTAAATAATTGTTTGTGCACGCTTTTGCCCTTACACTTTTTATTAACTCTTGCACATCCTTAGTTGTAATCCATTTGGTAGACCTTTCTGATTGTACCTGCTCATTACATGCAATTAAGTCTGTCAGATTGAGCTGGATAATAACACGTAATTACACTAATGTCAAAGTTCTCATTTGTTGACCCCTTTGCTGTCACCTACGCAACTTTTCTAGCTTCACCTACAAAACTTGTAATTATAATTATAGTTTCAATTAATTGTTATTTACTCTGAAACATGAGGACGCATTCAGGTAACCACCAATTACAGAGGCAGAGAATGTACAGTGGGAGCCCGCTGTGCACCTATTCCACCCTTTGTATAATTTCACATGCACAAGGGTAAAAGCACTCGACCACGGCGCATAATTAAGCAATTTAGGTCATGATGTACAGCGGACCTCTCCTTTTCCTCTCCCTCGAGGTGCGCCTTTTAAAGGATGAGGAACAGACAAATGAATCCGCGTGGAGAGCACACACCCCGCCGTGTCCCAAATGGGCTTAATGTCTGCTTTAAAGTTCTCCATCACACAATTTACCTCCCAGGGTGGCTAGCTTTCCCTTTCATCCCAAAAGGGTTATCTCTGTACACACAGGCACACAGACACACATACACACACACACACACACACACTGTGTCTTTTTAACGAATAAAGCATATACTCACACACAAAGGCACGTCAGGCAGATGTGCCAAGTAACTTAAAGTCAGTGGTTAAGCTGTATGTGTGTCTTATTAAAGATGAGTTGAAGGCATAGGTGGAAAGCAAAAGAAAGGACTTTGGAAAGGAAATATAGCCGCAAGCAGCGATTTGTGGGTTCAAACCTTTTTTCTCTCAATAGCGACGTCAAAGTAATTTCACATGTCGATATAAAACATATCCTGCAAGTTCACTTTGTTTAAAATGCCTACAACTGATTCGTCAAAATTTTTTTTTTCAATTCAGCGTGATATGTTGCTCAGTCACGGCAACTTGGGAAAAGCAGACGCAAGCTGCGATTCCACGCTCAAACGTTGATTACTGTCCTTCCTCGTCCAGTTATTGTGTATTAACGGAACCCCTAGTGGTTAATTTGAATGAGACCTGCAGCGTACGTGTAAGGTCATTGTGTAGACGTTTCCTGGACAAACATTTAGTCATTTATAGCCTGAATTGCGATATATCCACTGCAGTTTGTTTGCATTTATAGCGCCCCCTGGTGGTAAATTTGAAATGAACTTTCAGGGCGTTGTTCAGGTACTTATGAGGGCATTTCCTGAGAGATGTATGATGATTGGACAATGAATATGTGATTTATAGTAAAATGTGTTTAATGCAACTCTCCTATCTTACGCTTGTAGCGCCCCCTAGTGGCGTATGTATATAAAACTGTCTGGGTATATCTGGGGCACCTATCTGAACATACCCTGTGAGTTTTGTGGGTCAGGGTTTTAGTGGCGTATGTATATAAAACTGTCTGGGTATATCTGGGGCACCTATCTGAACATACCTTGTGAGTTTTGTAATGATTGGCCTTACGGTTGCTGATTTGTGTTCATTTATGTCCAGAGCCACGCCCCTTTCCAAGTTCATTGGTTAATAACTTGAAAAGTAATTGATATAAGTACATGCTTTATACACCTTTTAATAAGCTTGAGCCATTGATGATTCACTGAACATTTGGCAGCAATCGGAGCTACAGTGTAGGAGATCTCAAAAATGTGTTTCAACTCAATCAGACTTATGGTGTGGGGGGGCGTGGCCTGTCACAGTTTGCGTTTTGAAGCCTCAATTACAGCGCCACCACGTGGCCGATTGGGTTCATATTTCCAAGGAAGCACATAAAAACCATTTCCAGCTATTACCCCAAGTTTTATGTTTCTACCTCATTCCAGCTCACGGGAATTTAAGCAGGCGCGGCAGACAACAAATAGTAATAAATATAATAGTAATAATAATAATAATAATAATAATAATAACTAAAACAGACAAACATAGACGGGTTCTATGGCTTTGCGGTTTGAAACCTAATAAAGAATGCAAACTGAAAATAAGGAGTATGAGAGAATTTCAGAGAGAGAGGGAGTGGGAAGAGTTAAGGACAAATAAGAGAAAGCAAAGAGTAGGAGGGGAAAGAAATAGAGAAAAATAAAACAAAGACAGAGCTCCTCTTTTAGTGGTTTTCCCTGGCACATCAAAAGAAAGCCAATTTCTCCAGAGAAAAGGGGAATAGGCTGGAATACCAATAGGAGAATAGAGGTGAACCATAATCAAAACGGCCTCATAAGAAAGGGGAGACACTAAAAAGAGAAGAAGGGGATATGACAAGCATCTGCTTCAGAAAAAAAGGAAATACCTTGGAGGACAGTGGGAGAAAACAGAGACCAGGTGGTTTTGATATTATGTAGAGAGGAAGGTCAAAGGATACGCAGGCATTTGTGGTTTTTTTATTTGCAGTCTGAAGATCAAACATAAAGGAAGCATGGGGAGTGACAAGCGCGCACACACACACACACACACACACACACACACACACACACACACACACACACACTCGTACACACATGGAATTTCCTTTTCTTTTTCTCTTAGTTTGTCCTAAATCAGC
Source organism: Etheostoma cragini (assembly GCF_013103735.1). Taxonomy (NCBI): domain Eukaryota; kingdom Metazoa; phylum Chordata; class Actinopteri; order Perciformes; family Percidae; genus Etheostoma; species Etheostoma cragini. The sequence goes on along the minus strand of NC_048420.1, from coordinate 6,978,729 downwards.
CGCTACCAGACATGTAATGGGATAAATTACACTCTCACTCCTAATTTACCCATACATCCACAAATTGTCCCGCAGCCCTTCATTGTGTCAATTTGTCTAACAGTGTTTTCTTAATTGCTATGGTTAGATTATGTAGGTTATGTGTGCGTGGTGAGATTAAGTGTCTAATTTCATATGGAAGGATGCTACAAAAGAGGAAATAGAGGGAGGAAAAAAGGAAACGCCCACACAAATACAACATATCAGGCCTGAGGCTACAGTGTCTAAAAAATGCCCTGCTCGGAATAGATAGAGTAATATTATTTTGCATATGGATGGGGTATGTGAAAGTGTTTTGTGTGTGCGCCGTATGTGTGTGAGAGGAGAGAAAATCAGAGAGAGAGAGAGAGAGAGAGAGAGAGAGAGAGAGAGAGAGAGAGAGAGAGAGAGAGAGAGAGAGAGAGAGAGAGAGAGAGAGAGACAGAGAGTACAGATTAGAAAGAATGTGCTGAGGCTGTGCTGTATATGGCCAGGCTCCCCTGGGCAGCTTGGCTACCATGTGATGGAGAAGATAGCTATTTTCAGCTCAGGAAGTTTAACCTACTTATCTCCTCTCGCTGACACTCCACCCACCCACCCTCCCTCCCTCTTTCCCTCCCTCCCTCCCTCTTTCCCTCCCTCCCTGTGTCTCCCATTCTTTCGTTTTAAGGTTAGTAGGAAATGGGATGCAAAAAGCATGTCAACGTTGACCCATTCATCCTCACCGACCTCTTCCTGAAGAGGTCGTACGAAGGTAGAACTAGATCACATTCCTTCTGGCTTTGCTTTTGAGAAAGAACGGTCCTAACTTGTACGGCTACAAGAAGTCCTTGTCAGGAATAGGTAAAAGCACTGCAGGTTGTTCCAGGCATTTGAACACAAAACCAATATAGCAGTTTTTCTAATGGGTCCAGTCTCAGGCTCTTAATACTCTATAAGGCAGCTGTGCCTTAACAGCATGCATTTGTGGCTATTTGTTGACACTCATGTAATATGGTATTATTGCAGTGTGTCTAATAGCCCCAAGTAGGCTGTGAAAAAAAGCTAATGAACTGCTGAAGAATTCTTGAAAAGATGTCAACATTAAGCAGTCATGTGCTCCTTTGGTCCCCACACAGGTACAGGAATGCAAACACACGGCGCACTGCCACTACAGAGCTACAAAGTTCCACATCTTGCTAATCTAGTGTTCCAGCTATTCAGTTGTCTGTTTTGCTGTCATGGCACTAGGTAAATACTGACTGCAATGTGCTTCAACTGAATCAATTTCATCAGACCCATGAGGGTTCAACTTGACAGGTTCTGGCTTCAGTGGCCTCAAGACAACCCATAAGTCTGCTGTCAGTGTGTGACAACCTGGAGCGCTGACGTAGTGACTTAAAATGTAAAGTCATATCAAGTGCTAGCTTTATCCTCAGGTATTATATTTTACATACTATTTAAGTTTTGTACTGCTTGTTTAGTACATGTTTCAGCAACAAACACAGGCAAAATAGTTCTAAATTAAAGCCAGTAGCACAAAGATATGTACCACCTGCATATCTTCTATACCATCTTAGATACACTAGAACAGGCCTTGTTAGCTCACACACACATTTTCTCAAATTGGAATCAGAAGGTTACCATGAGGACATATTACCCTCTACTGTGGAAAACCTTTGTTTTTCACATAACAAGAACATGCAAAATGAAAATGCCACCGCATCCAAAACAAACACTTTCTGCTCCATTTGAAAATGTGTAATTACCAAGTAAATCTGTCACACCCACACTCAGTCATTATGCATCCTTAGCCAGAGAAACGCCACTACATAATTTCACCTGTTTACACTGTCATCATCTCCCTTGTCACTAACTAACCTTCAATTAATGCAACGAGGGATCCAAACATTCTAATGCAATTCCGCGCAGTCCCCTCATCTTTTAATTTCAGTTGACGAGGGCAAGAAATGTGCATCCTGAACCTTGCAGTCATGCTCCATCTAGGGCAGGCCTTGTTTTCTTTCTTCAGTTAAGTCATAATGGGTTAAGATATGAGCTGCCATCCTGTAGTGCCTCACTCATCGCTATCTCCTTCCACAGTCTGCCCTTTTGCCATTAGTTCTGAATAGTAGAATCAGCTGTGAGATATTTCCCTCCTTATTATTACTATTATTAGGTGCCAGTGATGACAGCAGAGGTAACAGACCCAATAATTTCATGAGAGAGATTGTGACAAAAGCAGGTAGCGCTGCGGGGACAAGAAACTGTGAGAACTCTTTTACATTAGATAGGTTCACATATTATTATTGATGTGATGCAGTAATTGCCTTCTAAATGAGTTATGGAAATGCAGAACCAATGTTGGTGTGGTGCCAACGGTAGTATATTGCCTGGATAAAGCCTGACATCCAGTGCATGGCTCTGGGTCACATGTCAGGCTTCTCCTTCGACCCTTCTCTTATTTTGTCTGTTACCGTTCCCAAAATCCCCCCGCTACAAGAAAAAAACTACAACAACCTATGAGCGAGCAAGCAGCACGCTGAAAATGGCAAATGTTGACAAAAATTTGAGTTCTGCAATAAGGCAGGCCCTTATGCTCGGTTCTTTCTGTGAACGAACTTAAGATCTAACAGGGATGTAGTAGCATGTTTGCCCACCAGTTAAAAAAAGGTTTTTTCTTTCCAAGCATGCTAGCTTTCTGAAGCAAGCTAGCAGGAGAAAAAGTTAAATACAGTAACAGTGATAAGAAGAACAGGTGAAAACCCTGTAGTCAAGAAAGAGGCTTGTTGCAGCCTACTACGACGGGAGGATGAAGACACGGACGAACAACATTGCTGTAGGCCAGTTCTCTATCACATAGAAATCACCAGAAACATCCGTTGGCAATATCTGCAAATGCCAATGAAGAAGTATACAGCGATGTTCCGGTAAGAGCAATAAGGTGTAACCATGTACACATACAACATAAATAGCTCACAGTACTATATTGTGTTAAAACATAACTTAATTCTCTTAATACTCATATGTTATGTGGCATTTTCCTTTGCAGGTAATAAGCAATTCTAGAGTTTGCCCCTCTATGTGAAAATGTTCAACCAAAACAAGGTTTGTGGCGATAGGTCTGCCACTGCGAGACTGGTGTGTGTGTGTGTGTGTGTGTGTGTGTGTGTGTGTGTGTGTGTGTGTGTGTGTGTGTGTGTGTGTGTGTGT
>NC_048420.1:6964405-6975419 GCF_013103735.1 Etheostoma cragini | reverse complement strand
TCTCTCTCTCTCTCTCTCTCTCTCTCTCTCTCTCTCTCTCTCTCGTTTCTCCAAAGTAACAACCTCTGTCTTGTGTCTGATAGTGAAGGTCTCTCTCTAGACAAACACACACACAAGCAAGGAAGGAAGAACACACACACAACACACATGGAAATCTCAGAGGCTATAGAAAGTAAACAGGATTAACTTGCTATCCCCCGCTCCACTGTAAACGGCCTGTAATGGCAGCACTGCTTCTAAATCCCTCCATCTCTTTCTCTCCCCCCTCGCTTCCTCCCTTTTCTATTAAACATGGAGGTTAATCCTCCACCCCCCCTTGTCCCTAGCGCCATGGCCCGGGATAAGCTGTCAGAGCTGGGCTGCCGATACTCAGCTCTGCTCCAAACGCCACACAGCCAAAACACAGCATTTGAGTGTGTGTGTGTCTATGTGAGCATTTCTGTGCGTGCGTGCACGCTTGTGTGTGCGAGGGTGTAAAAAAGTGCAAAGATCCATACCTAGCTGTCTGTGTTTGCATGTCTGGATCTGACCGGGTATTTTTGTGTCGCTAAATTCAATCTGCCTCTCCCTCCTGTTTTATAGAATCCAATCTCTGCTGGGATAAAAACCTAACTCTGGAGGACCCTACAGCAACAAAGTGCACTCAGCGTGGGCCACAACGGCTCCTGACTGAGAGCCACGGACACAAAAACACTGACCCATACCCTCCGGTCCTCAGCACTGGGTGTAAGGGTGGAACCGGGGGGCTGAATCATGAATCACTAATGACACACACACTCTTCACAGATATCACAAATGCCAAAAAAGTCAATGTGTTTTCCCTCTAAGCCCTCTTTCACTAAACACAGCCGACCTGCTTGCTGGGGAAAAAAGCACGAGTCAATATTGTTCAGTTGGAAGGGGTGTCACAGGAACCAGAAATTCCAGCTGGAATGACCCGTTCAGCTCACAGGTCGCAGCCATTGTGTTTTTTCACATAATGGAAATTAATGTTTCACCGAGGTCTTTAATAGGTTCCAGACCCCTGTGAGGGACAGAATAATGTGTCACTGCAGTTACTCACCTGGAGGCCATCACCTTATTTTGACCCTATTTACACTTAATAAAAAAAAAAGGAGGAGGGGATATCAACGGGAAATAATTTAACGCTTGCGCATACCTAAAGTTACTAGCCAACTGAATATTGGAGGAAGAAAAAGATATTCAGCACCTTTAGCATAGGTAGAGAATCTACAACTGAAAGGTGCAACCCACTTCACCATCTCAGCGTTGTCGCTGGTGACACAAGCAAGGTGCAACATGCTTATCCCAGTGTTAGTGATAATTAAAAGGACCAGACACTATGATCACAATTAGAAAGAGTTGGAGGCGCTACTGTGTTTCTGGCATCCTTGGTTCTGGAAGGGAATGTCCCTTTATTTGTCTCTGGACAATGTTAAGTCACCTGCAGTCGGGGCATTCCCATGGCGTGGATGGCCATGCAATAGTCCCGGATAGAGAAGTAAGTGAGATCAAAATTGTCTGGCCAATAACCCATAAAAACATAAGGTGAAGTTGAGTATGACTCCTGACGGCATTTTGGTGAAAAACATCCGATTTCCAAGCTTTAAATTCTGTGCACCGGTAACAGTGTCAGTCTGTTGAGAAAACTGATAATCCCATCTTCAGCTTCAATGAACACACTGTTTCTGATTACATTTGGTAGCTAAGACGCAATGTGTTCTTGCCAACTGCAAGGAAGAAGTGTTTTAAAATTGCCACATAGATTATTGGCTTCTTCTCCATAGACCAGATTGGCATTGTGTCATCAAGCACAAATCGCCAAGACCGCACCCGCTGTCATCTCAGAAGAGAAACATGGAAATGCCAAAAAGCTGTTCTGTATTATTATGATCATGCTGAATAACAAACCAGAACAACCATATTTACCAAGGCTTTGACACTGAGATTTGAGGCAAATTCACCATCAGTGTAATAAACTAACTGATGCTGGTGACAGGCTCTACTGATGATAGCTAGCTTGGTAGGGAGGCTGCTGCTGTGCAGTCACACAGTACATCACGTCATCTCCAATTAAATCTCATCCTAGATCAAACAGCTGGCTATTAACAGGTGGTTATTTAAAACTCTTAGGGGATTCAATAAAAACTATGTATAGACGTTTGGAAAAGCAACATCCAGTCACTAAGTTGGTTCATTGATAAACTGGGACGGGATAAGAGTGAGTGGACATGGCGGCAGACCGATCAACGTTGATTTGTTAAGGCTCAGTTTCAGGCAAGGTTGCAAAATAATTATCAGACATGTCTAAAGAACTTACGTTTTTTTAACAGATAACAAAGGCATACAAACTTTTCAATATTACACTCCAAAAACACGTCAAGCTGCATTGATATCTATAGAATCTTTGGTTTTCTATCACCTAAAGTGACGCTGGAGTTTTGCGAAGTACCTGCATAGGCCGGTCTCTTCTATAGCAATAGCAGGCCGAGGATAATGGGGGTCATAGTATCTAGAGCCAAGCGACAAACCCAACTAATGAACAAAAGCCCCACCCCATTTCTCAGAAACAAAGTTGAAATAATTAAAAACCACACCATAAACCTGTGGGATAATTTAATTATCCAGGTGACTCCTCCTGTGTTTCCATTGTATTCAAATCAGAATTGCAAACTACTCGCGAAAGCAGCTGCTCCATTCACTTTGCAGCTCAGTAGCACCTTGGTGCAGTTTAGAGTCTGAATCCCATTTTCATATTTGATGCAGAGTGTGTGGACAAAGACCTTCTTAACAGTAATGTAACATTCAAGGGTGAATGCTCAGCACCCGTGAGTGCTACTGCACATGGAGGCACTGTTTCACCCTGTAGAAGGTTACACAGGGATACATGTCTACATAAGCCCACAGCTCTCAGCGACACTAGTTATTGCATTATTACTTAGCGCATCTCTGTCTCTCTCTCTCCTTTTAGTTCTCTCTCTTACGTGTCCCTGCCACCTGAGACCAGACTGCCTTTTGTGTTTGGTTAAACATTTCCTTCCCAAAATCTTCCATTCCTCACAATCATTTTTCATTTCTTTGACACCTGGAGTTACCCTCCAGTGTTTACTGAGGCTATGCTTTGCTGGCTCCATTTTCTAACCTAAAAAGAACAAACAACCTCGCATAGATTCTAGAGTGTGACAACACATTAAGCCAAACTCCATCTTCTTACACTCCCTTGTTATTTAATGCAATCACTCTCCTTGTGGGCCTAATGTGCAAGCAAGCATGGAGACACATTAACAGCCAAAGCTTAAGGGAACATTTTGTGACCCCAGCAGTCAAGGAGGTGTAGCATAAAGTCAGCTCGACAATTGTTAAAAGGTGTAGCAAGGTGGAAAGGAGGGGGAAGAAAGAAGTAGGAGTGGGAAAAACTGATACATGAGAAGACACATCAATCATGCAATCAAATATGGCAAAACAAGAGAGCAAAACCTAGTGGGTATTATTGACCAATTGGGTGAGGTGGGTATAGAACGACGGTGTGAAACGTCGATGGGATCTTATGCATTTAATGAATTAGGGTGTGTTGGACAAAGAATGTGGCTGTGAGGAAGGTGAAACAAGTGATGTCTGCTCATTGGATGCCCATTAGCGCAAATACAGGAGAATGGGTCAATGTATCTAAACATGCATTACCCCGAACTTCTAAAAAGACATCTTAAATCATGTCAAGCACAGATTGCACAGATTGCAAGAACTATTTATAGAAGCGTAGGTTTACGAGCTGCAGGCACAATCGCACACAGACATAATAAAATGTCTTCCCGTCTCTCGACGCTTCTCTCTCCTATGGAAGTAGTTCCCTCGACAACCTGACCTTTACAAAGTTGAAGCTAAGAAAAAGAGAGAGTGACTGCCAATCAACATGTAATTGGAAAACTAAAAACGCACTCATCAAAACCGCGTCTAATACCATGACAATGTTAAACACTGACAGCTCGGTTAAGCCTGTACCCATTTTCTTCTCGTCAGCAGTGCAAGGAAAAGTGGCTTGTTTTAAAATAAGACAACTATATAAGGACAATAAATGACAGCCTTAACAGTCTGATATATGTAACAGTCAAATCCAAATGACAGGGATGCCATCTACATTCCTACCACGGTAAAGTCATCAGCTCACTGACCCGGCCGCTGGTAGTAGCTGCTTTGTTAGCCCTCAAGTAGCACAGAGTACATCAGGATATGCAGAGGTGACTCACCGGGTCTTTAGCTTGCTGCGCTAACACGGCGTAGGTGGATATCTTGCTGCACAGGCATTTGGTGTGGACTGCGGTTGACGGGGATGTTTGGCAGCCTTCTGTGCCCCAGTTTTCTGCGCCAGCTTCCCTGGAGATGGGCGAGAAGGGGGTGGCGGGTGGTGGAGGGGGGTGGCACAAGGGACATTAACAGTGACTGTGAGACAAATGCACACCAAGAGTTGTCACAAACCTAAACACGTCCATAGAAAGCTCCAACTCAAGGAAGGGGTGAAAGAGGCATAGAGTTTCTAGAGGGTCGGCCATCCAGTTCCCCAGGTTCAGACATTCATTCTATGGGTTTCATATGCAGTCATCATCACTCATGCACCCTGACAGGCTCTTGTACCCAGCGGGCATTAGTCACCTCACTTGTTCTTGAGTTCTCTCCGTGTTTAGCACCCTAAATACTTTTTTTCTCTACTTTGTTCTGTCTTTCCTTCTTTCTATTTCAACTCCTTTTTTTTTTTTTCTTCTTTTTTTTTTAAGAATACCTTAACAGGCTGAGGCCTTGAAAAGGGTTGCATCAGCCAACAGCTGACAGAGACCAGTGCGGCTTAAATGGTTGATGGGGATTTTTCTGCACTAAAGGGTCATTCCTTTGACACACAACACTCAAACAACTGAACTTTGAACACTTTATTTCTCTTCACATTTTTCACCTCTTCCCTTGATTTGAAAATACTTGACGTGAAGCCAAATTTTCCGAGGCTTCAAGGGTTTTATTTCAAAAATACTTTACAGAATTAAATAAAAAACTCTTGAGAAAGTTCAAAAACAAAGTATTTTTTTTGTTTCATATAGAGTATACCTTCTCATTTGTTCTCTTGTTTAAAGATTTGTAAAGCAGAGAGGATGGAATGGTATCCTGTTGCAGACAGCACACTGTCCACTGTTCCTTTACCCCTAATGCTTTAGTGAAGAACTTCATTACCTCCTCTCAAGCTAAAAGCATTGAGCACCATCAACGTGGGTAGAAAATGTAATCAAGTGCTGCTAATATACAGTATGGACTTCACCATATAAGGATATGCATAATATTGACAATCTTTTAAATCACTCACTAGGCTGAAAATATCTGGCCTTCAATGACGGGTAATATTATATCTGAGCCCTGCTTACGTTTCGGGGAGAAGGCTTTGGGGAAATTTTTTGCTTTATGAGAAATGATAAGCTGGCTTGTTGCTTTTTGTATTCACAGTATCTTGACATCACCCAGCTTTGGAGAAATAACAGACAATTTAACATCTTAAAAAAAAATTACAAAACACTCCTCTTATGTATGACCTAAGAATAATAAACCTCCCGTGAGTTGCCCTACATACAAAGTAAAAAGCAGGGGCAATCACTTCCCTTACTAAGACACATCATATGTGGAACTATAACAATATTTTGGTCTACAGCAACTGCTTAGAGTCTGCTCAGAATATGGGCTACAGCATGACATCAAATTCAATGCTAAAAAGAGTGTTGTAATGATTGTCAGAAATATGGAGGACAGGAAGCTATGTTTTCCCTCTTTTTACTTGTCAGGGCAAGACCTTAATGTGGTTACTAAAGTGAAATACTTGGGCCACATTATCAGGGACGATTTTTGTGATGATGATGATGATGATGATATACAGCGGCAGTGCCGTAAACTATACGGACAAGCAAATATTCTGGCACGCAAATTTCATATGTGTTCTGAAGAAGTTAAAATATCTCTTTTCAGAGCATACTGTACTCCACTGTATACAGCTCATCTATGGTGCAGCTACAGTAAAGCAAAGATGAACAAGTTAAAGGTGGCATACAATGATGCATTTAGAATTTTGATGAAGCGTCCAAGATGGACCAGTGCTAGCCATCTGTGTGTGACCTGTAATGTTCCCACCTTCCATGCTGGGCTGAGGAAGTTTATGTACAGATTTATATGTTGATTAACTGAGTCAAATAACACGATTTTAAATGCTATAATTAATCCTGCACTTAGTGATACCAGATATTTGTCAAAACTATGGAATCACTGGAACATGCACCTGTACTTGTTTTAATTATTGAGCATTGCAATTGGTAAATATTGAGCATTGCAATTGTATGTATGTGTGTTTCTTTTGTGATGTTGTTGGGGATCGGTTTGTCTATATGTATTTATGTCTGTGTCTGGTCTCAATCCCTTTTGTATTGTATTGTTTTAAAATCATTTGGACCTTGAGTCTGTAAATAAAGAAATATATATATCACATGTTGTATCCTCATCATTATCTTTGCAAAAAAAAAAAAAAAACGTAAATCTCACCCTCAACATATAAAAGTAGAAGACTAAAGTTTTTAACTTTCCAAACGTTAATTTTTTTGGGGACTTTGTTCCCAGTTTTCAGTTACCAGAAGCTCCTGCTCTACGATGTGCACAGACCTCATTTTCAATAATCATGTCACAATGAAATACATACAAATCCGTTTTTAAGTTCAGATGCAAAACCAGAAATTGCACACTTTTATTTTTACGCTAAGTATGTCCTGCAGATGCCCTTACAAAGTACAGATGGAGTTGACCATCCTCTGTTTTTAGCAGAGTGCGTTTGACATATGTATTGAGACATACTAAATATCTTTCTGGGATAGTAAATAGTATGGTAATGTGGGTATTGAAACAGTATTTTGTTGATATTACTTGCCAGTTTAGCTGATATATTAATCAAAATCAAGTGGTATGTGTTAAATAAAGTGAGCATCTGCATCTTGCCAAAAGAAGCAGTCATATTGAGGGTTTTTTTCGGCTGTCAATCAAAAAGCGTAAACATATTAATAAAAATGACAAGAAGTGCAACAGTGCAGCACATCACTCAATACAAAATCTACTTCTGCCATGACTGGCCACTCAAACATGATCAGTGTTACACTAAGTGATAAGAAAGTATTAACGTTAATTCTTAAAAAGGTATATCTGAACATGAATGCACACGCACGCACGCACACACGCGCACACACACACACACACACACACACACAGACACAAACTTTGTAATGTCAGTAATGAAGTGTGAGTACAATTCCCTGATGATCATTATCTGCACAGTGACACTTCAAAGACTAAAGATCGGAAAATGAGTCACAGCAGCGAATCCTACAGACAGCTTGACAGGTAGCAACCTGGTGCTTTGCGTGTGTGTGTGTGTTTGTGTGTGTGTGGGTGTGTGTCTCACAAAGAGAGAGAGAGAGAGAGCAAGAGAGAGAGTGAGAGAACGTGACCTGTGACCTTTTATTGAGGAAATCTTCCAAAGTGTGTACATTTTGTGAGGTAGTTTCTGGGTTTTAGTTATATTTCTTATTACATGTGGAATGCACTGAGATTTCCGGGATTTATACACCGTCGCCCGCATCCATGAATAGAAAACGAGAGTTTTGCGTTTGTGAATTCCCAAGAGATGTTATGTATAGTAATTACAAATGGCTTTGTTCACACCAGGAAAGCAAAGCCATGTGTACTCTGACTAGACCTGCATGCACGATAGTGTTACATGCACAAATGTTGCACCCTAAATTATGCATGTCGCTTGATATAAAAAGCGGCAGATGCACATGTGAAAGCACTTGTGTTGTTCACTTACTGACACAAACGGTCTAATTAAATGCAACAAGGACACACGCATATCAAGTATTCTATGCCAGTCTGGCAGCGAAGAGGAAGTTGGGATAATGGTAAAATTGACAACTGACAACAGGGGGTCGCAGGAGATACACATTATCTGTGAGCGCCTCGCTTTGGCTGCTGCATTTCAAGCGTAACTGACCCTGATCTAGTTTAGCTGGATTTGAATTGTTGGTAGTGATGTATTCAGCACAAAGTCAGCTTTGATGTTTGTTAAGTTTTATTTCACCAACAAAGTTTAGGCAAGCCTTGAACTTTCTTATTGGATGGCCACTACAGCTACAGATACACACTACTGCTGTTTGCGTTCCTGGGCTCATGGAAGTATTAAATTGTCAGATGGGCTGAGCTAGTGGGGAAAAAATGAAAAGGATCTGGCTTTTGTTTTACTTCTAGTATAGAACTGGAATTAACTGTGGCCCCTAGGGACTCCTTTCATCATGAAAAACAGGTACCAGATGTGCAAACAAGTGTACATATCAGTACAGCTGGTTTTTAGGCTTTGAATGCTAAATTTATAGTGCAAAGGATTTCATTCCTAGATGGGTAAATATACATCCAGTATATCATATATATCCAGTTTGATAGCATAGCGATAATCAATTCATCTGTTGTTTGGTCTTGGCTTTGACAGGTTATCCCTCAGTGCACATGGGGCTTACACAGTTTGCCATAATCAACCTGAGCCAAAACCTAAAAAATATAGACAGAGTCTACAGACATACTAGCTCTATAAGGCCGTTATAAGGCACAGCAATGCTCTGAGCTAAATGCTAATGCCAGCATGCCAACATGCTCACAATGAAAATAATGTTTAGCAGGTGTGAGGTTTGTCATGTCCATCATCTTGGTTTAGCATGCTAAAATTAACTAATTAGCACCTAACACAAAGTACAGCTGAGCCGGAATTTCTGTTTTTGTTTTGTAGGTGTTTGGTCCTATAGCCAAATATTGGGCTAAATCAAACTTTTGACCTGACACTTTTGGCACGAGATGAAATGTAAGATGTGTGTAGCAAATTTCAAGGCAATCCACCCATCAGCTGTCAAGACAATTCAGTCTGGACACAGCAACAGCAACACTACATGGTTAAAAAAACAGCTCTGCTTGTGAAAAGACAAACAGCGTTAAAGCGTCATTTCCTAACAGTGTACTAAAACATGTATGGTGCACCGCTGCACTAACATTTTGCAATGTGTTTTGTTCACTAACTGCTTGTAGAATGATGTTGCAGCTGTTGAGAAAAACAGGAAAAATACTTCCTGAACAACAGCGCTAATTGACCTTTTCTGTCTACTGAGGCAATGCTATGAAAGCCCGCTGTTAGGAAAACCAAAAAGAAAAGGTTAAACATGCTTGGAATTCTTAAAACTAAAGGGTTTGATGCAAGGACTCAAGCAGTGTGGAGGTAAAGTCACTGAAAAAGCTACCCCTCCATCTGCCACATAGAAAAGTGACGTGTCGCCATGTCTCTCATCAGCCTTTTATCCTAAACAGGCAAAGATGACATAACGTCGGAAAGGTAAAATAACAGATAATACAGACATTAAGCCTTATGATACAGGGTTCTGCATGTAGGCAGCATTTAATATACTGTCACTGCTAAGCATTTGAACCAGTTATACATGGGAAAATGTTGTTCTACATACTGTAGCTGTCATCAATGCAACAAGGATTAACATTATCAGCTAATTTCAGCTGCTGGCAACCACTGTCAAAACTGATTTATGACATGACCGCAGCCAAACAATATAGTAATAACCACACGTCCTTTGTCCTTTGCGGTTTCTCATTGCTCATGTCTGGCAAAAATTTGTCATCAAATGTCTGCATTGTGTCATCAGTGGACGGTAGTGCAGACAAGCAAAGCTATAACAGGAGAAAGAACTAAAATGTGGGACAGATATTGCAAACCGTAATGAATGCAAAGAGATGAAGAAAGCATTGAGGTACAAAAGAATTCCACACAGAGATGGAAATCAATAGCATGTAAATCACAAAAATGATGCTCGTACAGAGAATACTTTCAAGTCCAACGCCTATGAAGTCTTTAGAAGACAGAAGAGACAGGTTTAATATTCAGTGCATGATATTGTAAAGTATATGAGCAAAGATATACTAGAATACCTGATGTTTTGATGTGCTTGAAAAAAAAAAATAGGACTTTGACTAGTCATTGTCAAAAAACTGAGTGAGCGTTGGTGACACATTGCCAACCGAGCTAATGAGTCATCGACAGAAGGTCTAGTGGGAAGGAGAGGGCATGTTCTGGTCGAGAGGGATTTTAAGGATCACGGAGGTAAGTGGCCTGAATTGGACACAGTTGTAAGTGTGTCACTGTACGTCAGCATTATTGGCACCCTAACGAGACAATGACAATTGTTTTTTCTCCATTCTTTTCTTCACAAATTAAGCATACATAGCAGTTTACAGTTACAAAAATATAAGTAACACATCTTTACCTAAATATTCCAGAACGGGGCTTTTACTTAATTTACCTGAGTAGACCTCCAGATTGGGCTTGATTGACATCTCCCTTTGAGGACAGGACAGCACACAGCTTTTTGATTCTCATTGGTACATTAAGTCTGGTTTTTACACGGATGTATTATATTAACTGGATACCAGATCCCATAATGGCGCCTAATTAGAATATTGGAGTTGCTCGTCTAGGGCCTACAGCAAAACAGCACTCCTCCACACAGATCTACTCTAGATCAGTCAGGTTCCGGGGCTGTCGCTGAGAAACACGGATTTTGAGCTCCCTCCAAAGAGTCTCTATTGGGTTTAGGTCTGGAGACTGGCTAGGCCACGCCAGAACGTTGATATGCTTCTTACAGAGCCACTCCTGGGTTATCTTGACTGTGTGCTTCGGGTCATTCATCATCATGTTGGAAGACCCAGCCTCGACCCATCTTCAATGCTCTAACTGAGGGAATGAGGTTGTTCCCCAATATCTCGCAATACATGGCCCCGTTCATCCTCTCCTTAATACAGTGCAGTCACCCTGTCCCATGTGCATCAAAACACCCCCAAAGCATGATGCTACCACCCCCATGCTTCACAGTAGGGATGGTGTTCTTGGGATGGTACTCATCAT
>NC_048420.1:6909792-6964305 GCF_013103735.1 Etheostoma cragini | reverse complement strand
CCTCTGGATCATCCAAATGGTCATTGGCAAACTTAAGACGGTCCTTGACATGTGCTGGTTTAAGCAGGGGAACCTTCCATGCCAAACATGACTTCAAACCATGACGTCTTAGTGTATTACCAACAGTAACCATGGAAACGGTGGTCCCAGCTCTTTTCAGGTCGTTGACCAGCTCCTACCGAGTAGTTCTGGGCTGATTTCTCACCTTTCTTAGGATCATTGAGACCCCACGAGTTGAGATCTTGCATGGAGCCCCAGTACGAGGAAGATTGACAGTCATGTTTAGCTTCTTCCATTTTCTAATGATTGCTCCAACAGTGGACCTTTTTTCACCAAGCTGCTTGGCCATTTCCCCGTTGCCCTTTCCTGCCTTGTGGAGGTGTACAATTTGGTCTCTAGTGTCTTTGGACAGCTCTTCGGTCTTGGCCATGTTTGTAGTTGGATTCTTACTGATTGTATGGGGTGGACAAGTGTCTTTATGCAGCTAACGGCCTCAAACAGGTGCCTCTAATTTAGGATAATAAATGGAGTGGAGGTGGACATTTTGAAGGCAGACTAATAGGTCTTTGAGGGTCAGAATTCTAGCTGATAGACAGGTGTTCAAATACTTATTTGCAGCTATATCATTATACTATACATTGTGATTTCTGGATTTTTTTTTTTTTAGATTGTGTCTCTCACAGTGGACATGCACCTACGATGACAATTTCAGACCCCTCCATGATTTCTAAGTGGGGGAACTTGCAAAATAGCAGGCTGTTCAAATACATATTTTCCTCACTGTATCTTTTACAATAGTGGCCTATGGGGAGAAAACGTTGACCTGTTTTGTTGCAATACAACACTGCACAACATTGGCTGCAAGGCAGAGCGCTCTTCCTGGGGTCTGAGTCACTATATGTAATGGGCCATTGAC
This sequence comes from Etheostoma cragini, assembly GCF_013103735.1. Lineage (NCBI taxonomy): Eukaryota > Metazoa > Chordata > Actinopteri > Perciformes > Percidae > Etheostoma > Etheostoma cragini. Next base: position 6,963,389 of record NC_048420.1, on the reverse strand, counting down.
ATAGAGGAACTTTTGACATTACACAAAACCACAGGTCTAAATAATCAAACTAATAATGGCTGGATTCCATTTTCCTGCTTGAGTTTCAGGCCTCTGGTATTGTTCATTCTTGCTCACAGAACAGAGCGATCAATAATGTGCTTTTTCTACTACTGTATGAAAAGTCGGCTGTAAGAAAAAAAAAAGGCATCATACCTCCAGACCAGAGCTGAAGTCTAATCACAAATAAGTGAAAACCCTGAAAATGTTTATATAATAGATACTAAGCAAGCTTTTTTTATTCTCTCCCAATACTTCTATGAGGTGTTTGAGTTATTTCCCCAAGGTGGTGGAGCCTAACAGTGAACAGTAGACTCAACACGATTAATATTGCAAATTCCAAACCACAAGGGTTGGGTCATCATGGCGGCCCAGCTGTCCGTTACCAAATCAAATGCCACATGTTGAAGGTTTTAACCTGGCCAAAGAAATGTCATGTGTCCATCTCCTCACCTGTGTCTCCCATATTCCCTGAAGCTACAACATTAGTAAGTGTGTAATAAACAAGGTAATTCATAATCATCATCACCACAAAGCCAATTTTTTTTATCTTAATTTTCCATCGTTCAGCTGTAATTCTAAACATATTGAGTGTCTGTAACTTAAAGTGTGAAACAGGTATTTTCAACACGTACTGGCAACATTTCTGTTTTTCATATTTAAAGAACTGAATCCGTGGTGCATCCGCGGTTGTCGAGCTTATCTTACTCATGATTGCAGCTCATGATTGCACTGTTGCTTATGTTTTTGTCAGCTCCGCGCCTGTGTGAATATATATCCTCTAACTTCTTTATGATGCCAGGAGTTTAGTTGCCTCATATAAGCCACAGAAAGAAATGGAAAAATAAAGAGTGTAAGAGATCTATTCCTGCTGATGGACTCTATTCCGTAAGACATTACATCCCCGACCTCTCCAGGGAGCCAGAATGCACTCACCAGAGGCAGAGCACACTGCCCTTTTACTCTCACTACAGCTAGAAAACACTGAAGCAAATCTTCACATGACACAGATCGTATGTACCTCATCAACCCTAATAAAAGCACCTACTATGCAGCACTGACCAGCCCACATTTATACAGTATTTGCCTCAATCCAGGCCCATGTTTGCCTTTCAGTTGATGCGTGTACAAATGAAATTAACCCAGATAGTAACAAGGAACTAAGCTTTCCTCTTTTCCTCCCTTTCCTCTCTGACTAATGTAAAGATTGGTTTTATAATCCCAAGAACATGCTGTGAGCTTATGTGAAGCTTGCTGTGATGTTCGTGTGCAATGTTATTCTTGTTGCTGTAACTCAAACATGAAATATTTATTGATACGAGTCCCATGTGTTATGGAATGATTCAGAAAAAAACATTAATAATAATCTCATCAGAATGCATGCATCCCTATTGTGGCTGTATCAGCATCTAGAAAAAATAAAAATAAATCAAGGCGCCATCAAAAGGCCAGAGATGTGAACACTAAAACATATTTATATAGGATACTATGCAAGTAGTTTACAGCGCCTTTATTTCTTCAGTACAAATAGTTCTACTTCACTAGCTTTTAAATGGAAACTTTAATTAGTCTTCAATAGAGACGGATGTACTGTCCTTACTTAATCCCACAGGTTGAGGTTGTCACACAAAACCCTACTTCTTCCCTGATTTCCCGTGCAAGGAGGATGCTTTGTCACTGACCTCCACTGCCCCAATCTGCTTTGTGGCATGGCCGAGGGCTAATTTATAAGCTTCTTTCCCGGGATTATCTTTCTTCCCGGTGTGCAAGCTACTGAGCTAACAGGAAAAGCAAAGAAAGAGGTTTCAGCTACTGCCATAAATGGCCTGCCGTGCTGACCGCCTCCGTTCTGTGTTAACATGGACCCACCCATGGCTCTGAAGAAAGTGACTGCTGCTGAAAACGGATTATTATATACAGATTCCAAAAAGAACTGATTTTATTTTGCAACGCAAAATCTTCAAATATTACACCTCAAAGAAAACGTGGCGGGATTTTGGAACTGAGCATCTTCTTCGGAACTCAAAAAAGACTCTGACAAAGCACTAACATAGTGTCCTCTCAGACTACTTCAGGCTGCACAAGAAAAAAGCTAATATCATGTGAGTCAACAAGATAAGCATAACGCGAATATTAAACTTGACTCTAGGTTACATGGGAGATCTTGTAACAGAGAATTTGCATTGCTGAATCTGTCAGGAGCTCTTCACACAACAAACTGACCTAAAATACATTTTAAGGGGGTATTTAGATGTTACTTACCCAGTGGTTCTTAAACTCTATTGGTCCAGCAGTGACGAGGCAATGTATTCCAACTGACAGCAGAGAGCAAGTGTACTTTTTCTCTACATTTAATCTAAACTTCAATTACTAATTACTATAAATGTCTTACATCTTCACCCAAGGGAAAGAGCTTCAGTTCTAAAGGCTATCTCTGGCTGTACACTAAGATACGGTGCATTATTCCACTCCCACTGGTCACATGATGACACAATCAATAAAACATAATGCATTAAGTAAAAAGACTAACATAACAATCCTATCCTGCTTAACAGAACTGCATCACCCAAACTAAAAAGAAGAACTTGTCTTAAGAGCAAGCCGCCCCAGCCTGAAGTCCAGTAGTGAAAATAAATCATATCTGAAACTCAGATTTAAATTGTTCGGCTACATAGAACTGATCTCAACATGAAACAGCTATTGAAAGCTACCAAAGTACCCTCGACAAGAACCCAAGCATTCAGCACTGAGAATCGAAGCCACCGTGTTGAGGCGTACTATAAGGGCTGTTGTTATAGCTGGGGAAATAAGCCGAGAGCCTGTCGCTGTCTGAAATGCCCCATGGAGGCAGAGCCCACATAAGCCCTACTGGCCGACTCCCTCTTGCCGCGCCGACTCGCTGTTTGACTCAGTCTTGATCCCTTCTGCTCTGTCAGATGGAAAAGTGGAGCAAGCCCTATCAACCCTCCACCCCCCTCCTCCTCCTGGTGGCTACGCTGCTAAGTGTGTTGTGTGTGTGTTCCTGAGTAAGTGCCTGTGACAACAGGGAAGAATGAGGACCTGCAGTACGTGGAAATGTTGTAAGGTGGTTAATGAATACAAGAAATTTCAATCTCAAATGTTTTTTTGTTTTTTTTAATAATAAAACTAGCATTCAGAAGCTGCTTTGACACAAGAATTTAGGCAGATTACTTCGTCATATAGACGTAAAAATATGGAGGGCTATGTTTGGGCTAAACTGTACGCTGTCTCCTAAGAGATATCACTGTGTGTTTTGCATCAATATATTTTCTACATATCCATATCCTATGAAGGGTTGAAGTGAGCTGAAGTCCTGTAGTTACCAGAATGCATTGGGCCGGTGAGAGGTGGGATACACTATGGTCGGGCTCTGTCACAACGCTACCAGACATGCAAACACAAAGCTCCCTCCTTTTCTCTCACTGAGGCTTTGCTGCTGCTAGCATAATGTACAAATCTCAGACTGAGCTGTTGGCGGTTGAGTTGGATTGTGGGTAATGTAGGTGTCTCTGGTTCTGCTGCTTTGATTTTAATCTATTTTGGAAACTATCACCATGACAATAATGCTAAATTGATGCAGTACTCTTGAAATAAGGCATCTTAAGACAAGGAACTGACTTTGAGTATCAATCCACTTTATGTATCAGAACAGCATGAAAGCCAAGGCAATCTTGTAGAAGAAAATGTGTAGAAAAAGTTGTACCTTTCGCTATGCATTGCAGCATCAATTCATGTTTTCTTTAATATTTTCTTCAACAAGAGTGCGTTGGTTTTCATGCTGTTGGACTACCTCTTCACCAAAGAGCACCTTGTTAGAATCCTTCTAAACACCACTAAAAAGAAGCGCTTCCCACACTTTATTTATGTATTCTTTCTATAATTTACTTGCTTGCTTGTTACACAGGATAATGGCTTATGGATGGCTATAATGATGCCATGAGTACAAAACTAAATGTTGTTTAGTTGGCATTTGGCTAAGGTCAGAACTTGCCACTCTGCCTTTTAGCAAAATAAAAGTGCCTACAATTCGGCCAGATTTGTGTCCAGCTAGTTTTTGGCAGTGTGCAGAAAAAGCCTTTGACTTTTTAATTCATTTAAGGATGAATGGCAGTGAAGGACGGCAGGGGTAGGGCGGGGTGCCTGGGTCATTAACCACTGATCCCTGAACAAGCTGAAGACCACTGGGGATTAGGAATAGGATTAAGTGACCCACAACGCTTCACAAGCTTACTCTCATCCCTCCATCCATCTAAAGTGTATATTGCATTCATCTCTAAATACAGTACTGGATCATATTCTTTTAAGCATAATATTGAGATTGCACATTTGCCCTCCCATAATACATTTGAGCTTTGTCATTTGTATGAGAGTATGTAGCTTCTATGCTTATTAGAAACAAGATCTGAATTATATGACGTAGACATACATTTATGTATATTTTACAGATGGCAGCAAAACACAGTTTGTTCTGATTGAAAAAGCAGCAGCTATAGAATCAGTGTAGCACATCTGGGAGTGGCACATACACACAATCTAACGGAGCCAATCTATAATGCAGCAGACATAAGATAAGTGCTGTGCTGCACTGTGTCAGTGGGGCCTCAGCCAGATATTCCATACTGAGGCAGAGTGAGTCAAAGCATAGAGATGCCAGAGGCAAGGTCAGCAACCACACAGCAGAGAGAAGCCGGACATCATCAGTTCCCATTGATGAGAGAGCGAGTTATTGAGAGAAGGCAGAAACCTAAAAGAGACTTTGGAGAAACAACCCAGTGAAGATTCAAGGTAGACCAAAATGACATCCTCCAGACGTGGTCAAAAAAGGTGTATGTTTTTGCTCTTAATAGCTCCCTTTGCTTCCATCAACTTGAGCTCCTGGTTTACAACTTTGTAAAACGTCTATGAGAGGTATAAATAACAGTATCTATGTGAGCCAGTGAATGAATGAGAGAAGGTTGAGGATACAGGCACATGGGGAAAGACGGGGAGGGGTGGCGAGCGCAGCGATTTGGGTGGGCAGATGGTGCCGACATATGGGCCTGTTAGGGGAAAAATAAATAAATAAACACTCAAACATAAATACTGAGATGAACTGTGAGTGCGACAAACTGTTGGCCAACTTAGCCTGCTGAGAGAGAGTGCAAATGGGACAGAGCTAGCAGTGAAATTGCTTGCAGATTTCTTAATAGACAACTGCTGAAAAACGTGCACACAGACACTTCTGTAGGCTTTAGGGATCTGAGCCTTTGTTCTGCAAGTAAGTGTAGATTACCCATTTTTAAATGCGGGTGCATCTGTGGACTAAATACAACATAGTCACCATATACAGGTCATAGATTGAAAGTTATTTTTCTGTCTCAGAGCTGAACTTCTGTTTCCTTGCTGTCTGGTTCAGCTGCTGCCGGGTTTGCCCTTCCTCCGCATTGCTATCTATACATTCTCCTCCTCTTGTCTGCCTCTCGCTCGACCTCAAAGCCTTTGGCTCCGTTAGAGAGACAGCAAGGTTGAGAGAGGAGATATCCTCCAGCAAACAAACGGCAGCTTTGTACAACATGTCCTCTTCCCATATCAACTGCACGCTCTCGTCCAGCTACATTCGAGGTATGCTGCCTGGCACAGACATGCAAATGGCGGAGTATTAAAATACCAACACTGTACATCACACATCTGTGTCCTTTTCTGTCCTTGTATGTTTGAGTGTTCCCTGGATGTACAGTACATAATGTCTAAATGAAAAATTCCATATGTGACCATCAAATTAGAATTAAAGCACACCAGTTGGCTTTGCTTCACACCCTCTCCTGACAGCATCTGTGCATCCAAATGGCATGATGTGATGACCTAGAGCTGTTTATACTGAAGTGCTCAAGTCTGCCCATTTTAGCTCAAAATGTAACCAATGGAGATCATGAATATCCTTGTCAGTTAAGGAGAGCAGGAATAGCTGACATGAGTGCTAAAAATAGACAAATCCTTAACTCAATGATGCTCCTGGCTGGTTAAGACAGAATTGGTTATTATAACGTGTGTGGCCCATAAACCAGGTCTTGGTCAGCGGGTGTTTGTGTGAAAGCTTCTAAGCATCTGTCTGTGCTCCCTATTGTTTATGTCTGCAAACATGCTACCTAATCCCCGGCAAACACATTTGGGCGTTTTCCACATTCCTCCCAGTTTGAGTATGTTTTGTTGACAGACATCGCCTCCATCTTACCACTTTATATTCTGTTTGGCTCTCTGCCCTCGTAATGTCTGCAAATTTAATTTGATTGCCGTCGTAATCTGCTGGCTGGTTAATTGACTTTGCCGAGCTTTGTTCCTCTCCCACCTTGATGGAGAGGGGTAGTTTGATAAGCTAGAAACGGTCTTATCCTCTCCGTATGAACCAGCGTTCCCATTGTGTCCTTTGGACTTTGCACTGGAGGATACTCCCCTAGAACTGGATAAAACTATAATGTGATTTCAAGGCAGAAGCTGAGCTGACTGAGATTTTCCTGTCATCCATCTTGTTGTCACAGTAGACTGGAAGACCCACTGGGATGACAAATTCAATTCTTATGAAAGCCATTTCATCTGTTAAAGATTTATCTAGGGGCGGCCTCTCGCTCACCCATTAAGACCGTTGGCCCCGTGTAGGCTGAGTCTAGTGGCGGCCCGGGTTTGAATCTGACCTGCGGGCCCTTTGGTGCGTGTCATCCGTTCTCTTTCTCTCCCCCTTTCCTGTCTAGCCACTGTCACTATTGAATAAAAAGGGAAAAGCCCCCAAAAAAATATCTTTAGAAAAAGAAGAAGAAAAAAGTGAATGTGTCAAATCCGGTTCTTAAAACTGATGCTCATGTACAGCTGATCTAGTGTATATTAGCAAACACAATTTGGAGAAATGGTATTTCTAATCAACATAACAATGAAACAAATTGACAAATTAATCTCCACTCAAGGTCTACTTACTTGTTCTGGACCTGATGACCATGAATTCTAATTTTAAATAACTTTATTAATCCCATACATGTACTGTAGCTTGCAAACACAGTAACATGCAACAACATGCAAAAATAAATACACCAAGGAGCTAAAATCTAGAATTAAAAATCTATAAATAATGTTCAAAGCACACGGTCTTCTTTAGTAGATGATGTTTTTGCTCAGTTGACATGGATCTGAAGAGGTTATTGATTATTCGGCACACTTTTAGAGCTTCTCCATGACACCTGAGCACTTGCTAATATAGATTAAATAGATTTTGAGTGGAGATTATTTTGTCAACTGCTGTTTCCAATACCAAGAATGAACTGTAAAGCTTAAAATGATGAGTAAACTCTTACTGTACTTAACTTAACGCTCAGAGTCAATATTTCTCTTTTGTTGTCCTGAAAAGGTCCTTTTACGGTCACACATTCAAAAAGGAAATGCTGACACAAAGCATGTGAAAAGATGTGAGATTTATATGGTTAACTCCAAGGCGGACCTTACCAACCATGACATGCCAATGACTGTTATACATGTACGATACAATGAGCTAAATGACTGTATTTTGTAGGAGGTGCGGATTAATCGGTTCTTTTATACTTCCATGGGAAGAAGATGTATGCCATTCAAACATTAGTAGTGCCCTCATAGTAAAAGTAAAATGAGACCATGACCTGCACGCAAATCCTGTCTTAATGGTCCTTAACAAGTTTGACTTTGTGTTGTTATTGACATCAAAGAGTAATCACTATGTGGGTTAATGGTTAAAACAGCGTGATCAATTGAGCTGGTTTACATTATGCAGCTCACTAGATGTCGAAGAGTCAGTGGCCTACATAGACTAGAGAAATCCCATCGCGGTCACTGGTGGCATAAAACTGGATTGTGAACGTTAAGCCAAATGACCACAGTTGAGAATTAAATTTTAAACCTCTAACATGGAGTATAGGTAAACGTTGAAAAAGAGGATTGCAACAAAGGAAAACTGCTCCAATGAGGCATTCTGACTGATGTTACTTGTGAATTCTTAGCAACACAGAGAGAATGGTGTTTGTTCTCATTGACTAATTTAATTAACACTAACCCAGGGAACTTCATTAGACTGTTTTCAGTTCATTAATGAAATTAATCTCATTGGGCATGAGCACATACGAGATAAACAAACACAAGCTTTACTACACACTGTACACTCTCACATGCACACATCAGAATCATTTAGAGTAACTTACGGGTTGCCATAGTCCCAGACAACGCACTGTGGATCTGATGTACCCTGCAAGATACAGGGAGGGGAGGGGAGGAGAGGGAGAGAAGATAAGCTGTTATTGCCAGTCGAGAGGATGAGTGAGGGAGGCAGAGTGAAGACAGAATAGCTCGTTGCCTGAGGAGAAAGAGTGATGCTGCATGGGCGATGGAGAGAGGTAAACAGATAATGAAAGAGAAGGATTGAGACAGAGGGTGGGAGGGAGAGATGGAGAAAGAGGCATTGTCAGTGGACAGAGCAGCAAATAGATGCTGCAAAAAGAGGGGTGTGTGAGCAAAAGCTTGAGAGAGTTAAGAGACAATATAAGCCATTTCATGGACAATAATACACAGCAAGTTGGGGTCATAAACATGCAGTAGTGGTAAGGCATTCAAATTCTTCACTTCAGCACAACCACAGGAGTAAAATGAAAGTAAACAACTACAAGGCAGTAAAATGTACTGTACTTAAGTATCTATTATGAAGAAATGGCCCTTTTAGATTGTGTGAAGTACCTATCAAATGTATCTGTAAACATTTAAATTTTAATTTGGGGAGGGGATTACAAACTTTTTTTAAACCACCAAAAAAAGGTCAAATAACCCTTTACGGTGGTCTAAGTGCTCTTAATCCATCAACTCGCTGGAGCCAAAAGTCAATCGTTGAGGGCAGGTGAATCATCTGGTAATCAAAGCTCGGTCACTCGTGGTGGAGAAGGAAGACTCCCAATGGCTCAATCAGGGAATCAATCACAGGATCAATATCTCCAACTGACTCATCACAGCTTGTTCCACCTGTGATCCTCTGTGATCTCAGCATCGATTGCTTTTAATGAATCGGCCGCGCCCTTCCAACATGCACCCCTTAATTTGGAAAATGATTGGATTGCGACTGGTTTTAGTTGAACGTTGTGGGTTTGTCTGTTCTGGATCCATGATTCTGGTCTCACATTCATTCCTGAATCAAAAGCCTTAAAAGTCTCAAACTGGTGTGAGTACAGTCGGAGAGAAACAGCAGGCAGACACACACTTTCTGGGTCCTTTAGAGTAAGATTGATCAGGCCTTTGTGTAACTACACTGGGTACCCACAATTGAGATGCCATTTTTCCACTGTTGCAGAGGAAAATGGATCCCTCTCTGTGCCAGTCTGCTGGTCCTTTCTAAGTCCTGCATTAAGCCCTTTGCCTTTGAGCTCCCCCTTATGGTAAAGGGGATAATAGCAGTAAAAGAAAATGTCCACTGTAAGTAGGGAAACATGAGAAACAATTGAAAAAATTACCTCTTTACAAGTGAAGAGCAAACTGAAGGTTTTGGGAACGTGTAGTGAATATGTTACATTCCATTCTGTAGAAACTCAAAGCCTCTCGTCGTCTAAATTTGTATCATACATTTGTGTAACTTGTAACACTTTTTTTCCGCAAAATATATCTGGGTAACCTATCTTGAACCAATCCTTCTTTTAGTGCCTCTTTCTTATCTTTCTACTCTCACGTCACGTTGCAAGTGGAGCGATTGTTAGAAAATGTATGTATTTATATATCATTGTGTCTCATTAAGCCTTTGGAACATTGTGAACTGAACCCTGCCTCGAGTTACTTTGTTATCCAAGATCGCAGAACTGCTTCGAGAATTAACTCACAGATGTCAAGCTAATGGATGATAGGATAGGAAACCACAAAACAATCGTGATCAGATGGTTTCCTAACAGAATAACAATGAATGAATGCATAATAGTTTTAAATTGAGCAAAAAAGGGAGAGAAGGACCTTAAGTACATTTAAAGGTATTTATTTCTCCAAAGGCAAGGTCACCCCTCCTACTCTGAATAGTTCATAAGTGATCTCCGATGGATCCTGGAGTCTCTGCATGGCTGGACTTCAGAGGACTGGATGATACAAGCTTCACACACACACACACACACACAGATTGATGGATGACAGCGCTTTGTTCTGCCTGACACGCAGACCGCTGACATTAGTTGTCTCTGGGCTTGCTTTAGCGTGGCGGGCTCTTTTAGCATTCGACCATCAATCAGCGTGCATCATGCCTAACTGTACGCTGCAGCGGGAGTGACATCCGTGGACACCCACAAAGTCTGCCTCCTCTGTAGAACTGATATGTTGCATAATGACAGCGTCTGCTCGACTGATTCCTCTCGAAGGCAGCACCATGTGTCTGATTCTAACAGCTGCACTTATTATTATTATTATTATTATTATGGACAGAAATAATGGTGTCTACCTTAACAGCTCTGTCAATTTTCTCTCAAATGGAACAGCCATTTATCTTCAAGGCATTCAAAATCACATGTGGTAGCCATTTGGCCGCAAAATGAATAATGCATATTGGCTTTGAATACGGTGAGCTAATCAGATGAAAAGAGCCTCAAAATCCTTCCGCTTCATATTGGAGATTATCGACTCAGAAAATGAAATCGAGCATCGGCAGCATGGAGATCCGATGGTTAGTACTGTGGCCTCACATCCGGCCCGCGTGGATTCTGGGTTCGAATCCAGGTGGTTCCAGGCCTTTCTGTGTGGGGTTTGTATCTTCTCACAATGTTTTCGTGGGTGTCTCCTGGGTGCTCCGGTGTCACCCACCATCCAAAAACATGTACTAGGTTGTCATGACACTGGCTCGCTGTAAATGGCTGCCCACCGCTCCCTTGAGGGATGGGTTAAATGCAGAGAATGAATTTCGCTAATAATTTGAAAGAAAGCGCATTAGTGCATTTTCCAAAATGTCAAAAAACTGCTTTAATTATACTCATCCTTCATTGCAATACTACAAGTATAAAACTACTTTAGTTATTTAAAAAAACAATTTATTTTTTATTTTATTTTGCTAAAAACCCTAATTAATTTTAAGTAGCAATTATGGATATGAGCAATGGTTACATCTCAAGTGAAACAACATTATTTTCCTAATGCCTGTATCCTCTGCAATGTCATTTCCTTTTTGTTATACAGCAGAGATATATTCATTTTCAAATGTAGTATTAATTGCATTTCTACATCACTTTTGTTAATTATTCCTCTTGAGGGTGGTTATGCTGTATGATGAACTTTGTTCCTGAACCTGAGACATAACTCTTTTTAACAGAAAGCCTGCATTATAAAATGGAGTCATGGACTTTAAAATATGTACCAGGAAAGAATGTTCTAATAAAAGAAAATATTCAGGTCCTTTATGGACAATACAAGATTTTTTTTTTAAGATCTATGGTGCTGACCAAGACAGATTGGATAACATGGGCTGAAATAAAAAAACAAAACAGATGCACTACGCAGCTATACGCAATGCTTACGCATGCGGTGTGTTCCAGCTGTACGAATGTCTTTACAGACACTGGACTAAGGTATGCAGATGTGCATTCCCAGCCTTGTGCTGCACTATGTTCTCAATTGGAGCCTCTAGTTAGAAGTCCAGAGCAGCATGCTTGGATCAGCAATAAGACGTCATCCTCTAGACCAGACATGGGCCCCGGGTCAAATCCGGCTCTTTGGGAGGGCCCTAACCAGGCCGTGTGAGGTCAATGGCAAATTAGCAATCAACCGTAAATAAGTGTACATCATGCATGGAATACAACTGAATTACTTTTGTTTTGAAGGCGAACGTATGCAGTTTCTTCTTCTCTGGTTGCAAGTCGCAAATTAAAGTAAGAAGAAGAACTGCAATGTGTCAGCGAGCCGCACCGGAACTCACGAGACGTTGACATGGACGTGAATGAGCGGTTAACCCTCAAAGATTTCAGCATCGGAAAAATATAAAGGTTGATACAGAGCGCCAAGTTTGTACCCAAACGTGGACTTCTAAGAATTTATTTACTGAAGTCAAAGGTAAAGCCGTGTGCTTAGTTCGCGGGGAACAGATCGCCGTGTTAAAGGGTTATAATTTGACTGATGCAGAGCGGGCACGGACATCTGAAGCTTTGCTGGTTAAACTGCAAATGCAACCAGGCTTTTTTTTTACCAAAAGCTGGACATCCAGGGATGAGGCAGTCAAGATAACAACAGTAAGGCAGTTTCTGAAGTGGAGTTTAGTAAAGAGGGTTTGGTGGATTCTGCTGAGCTAATATGCCCAGAGAAAAAAGGAGGCGAGACATGGTGACACAGGCTACCACACAGCTGTCAGGGGGCTCAGCCTGGGCAAGGCAGGTAAGAGAGTATGGGACCTGAGAGCAGAGATTCCACAGTTTTGTAATATGAGAGGCAAAGACAACTCAGAGCTCTCAGACGTAAACTGAGTGGCTGATATTGCATTTTGCTGTTGATGTGACTGAACTAATGAATGAACTAAACACCAACCTGCGAGGCAAGGGCCACTTTGCACATGAAATGCAAAATAGTGACACTTTGTTTGCATTTTGTACTATATCTGCTTTACTTTTTCATAAGAAAAGCACTGTAGGCCAATTTAATGCTGTTCTTTAAAAAAAAAGAAAGAAGGCATGTACAGTACATGTACAATTTGGTCACAATTGCATTCGTGGATGTTGATTAAATAGTGACATAACTGCATTCTGTACTGTCTGCTGCACTTTTTTCATGTCCTAATCATTACATGTGTGCCCTTACCAGTCACAGCTTATCAAAAACCTTACCGTTTACTGCTTTTTATAAAGAAATAAAATTGATATTGAGCAGAATTGAGTTTATCCTATTGGTCTGGCCCTCCACAACAGTCCCTGTTTCTCATGTGGCCCCTTGGGAAAATCAATTGCCCACCCCTACTCTAGACAGAGGGTGTGCAACCTGCAGTACCTCTGCTTTGCCAAAAGTGTTAAAAAGCAGAATAAAAAGAAGATGAAAGATAGAAGCCTATAAAGGAAATGCCCTAATTAAGTAATTAATCAGTGGATTAAAGCAGGGAGATGGAGAACAACTAAAAAGTATTTATATGAAACACTGTGCAATAATTTGATCCTAAGGTCCTGGTTGAGACAGCAAGGGACAAATTTTATTGGCAAATTTTAGTGTGTAAATATATGTGTGTGTGTCTGTATATATATGCATGAGTTTGTGTATGCTCGGTCTAGAGAGAACCATTAAATATTTAACATTATTTTCAAAACCGTGCCCACCTTTGGACAGAAGAATGGCTAACGAAACCCACATCTTATTGAGGTCGTGCGGAGGGCCTTTTATTAAACTTGCACTTAGTCCTTTTCTGCTGAAGACAACCAACGAGTCATTTATAACACCACACTCCACTGCAATATAAACTGAATAGGCACCGGGAGACGTTGCGATATAAGGAAGTCAAAAAGGTCTGCATTTATTTAGGCAATTCAACGAGCACCACGCCGCTTTATAGCATGCGGCATTTTCTCTTTCATCTGAATTCAGGAAACATGGGTCAGCTGGGAGCAAAGGAAATCCTTTAAGGCCTTAAACAAATGTGTTTTCTTGGCAAAAGGTTGCTCAAAGTATCTGCCTATGTTATATTATATAAAATGCAAACCACTGCATTGGAATAATTTACACTTTGAAGTTACTGGGTTGGGTTGGGAACACAAAAAAACAGTGCGGCTGTTGACTGGAGAAAAGTGAAAGATGAAAAAAAGAAATGAACAAACATACATTAAAAAGCGGTAACAGCTCCACCACCACCATGGGCTTGCTGGGTTGTGGTTCCGGGCGAACCGTCACTGTCAGGATCTTGGAGTTGATCACCGCAGGGGGGCTGCAAAGACACACACAGTCCCGCACAAAACTGTTATTTATTTTAAGAAGTGGACAGCACAGTCACGTTTCGCTTCAACTGATTTCGAACGACAAGTGGGAAATATGCTGGTGAGTTGCTGTCTTACACTGTTTGTCCTCCACGGTAACACATGCATACATTCAAACGCACTCAGAGAAAGACATACACACCCAGTTCCCTGCTGTGCTTCTGATGGTTTATAAGTGTTTCTGTATAAATAAAACAAAACAATAAGCATAGAAAATAAAAACAACAACATAGAGATTTTTTTTTTTAATTAAATAATGACAAAGGAAGAAAGCCCGAGCCAGCGCCCGAGTAAAATCCGAACACTGGAACAGTTAAGATTCAGCAGAGCTACAGGCAGAAAATGGTTTTAACAGATCCAGCTCGTCCAAAACCAAGAGCACTGACCTGAATAAAAGGGCCCGGGGCCAGCACAAAACCATATTACCACTCCCGGTTCCTCCTAACTTCTATTTTTAAAAGTTCTATACAATGAAGGACCCATTAGGCCCGCACCCATTTGAAGCCCACTACGCAATTCTAAAAATACATTTTCAATGCAAAAGAAAAGGAAAAAAACATCTAGAGAAATGTACTTATTTTTGGACATCCAAGACATTTGTCTGATAACTAGGCAGACACAAGAAAAGGAGAGAAGCAACACAGACATTAGAGAGAGAAAACCGATGTAGGATTTGAGGATAGAATTAGAGAGAGAAAAGAAGAGACAGAAGAAAGGGCACGGAAATAGAAAGGTAGTAAGAATGGAAACTAAGAAAAAAAAAGGCAAACAAGGGGAGATGAAAAGTTGTGAGAGAAAGTAAAGATACAGAAAGAGATACAGAGAAAGTAGTGAAGTACTGAAAGGTACAATAAAGTACAGGGAAAGCGGTAGAAGATGAGAAATGCTTGAAAAAGTATGACTCCTAATTAGACCGTGGGTCACATGGGAAGTACTTACTTTGGTGCAGGTAGGATGACGCCCAACGTCCTGTACAAGATGGCTCCAATGACGTAGTACATTGGAGACTCTACCTCGGTCTCTGTCTCTGAAACACAGGAGCGGTTGTGACAATCAGCCCAAATAAATGCCATGGTTGTCCAAAACATTTATTATAAACCCATCAATTTATCACGTACGACCATTGTTATTACGTGCGAGGGCAAAGGTCGCCAAAGATGGTTTTTTTTGGACAACAAGTACAGCTAAAAATGTATGGAAACTCATTTATGTTTTCCATTTCAATTACAAATTATAAGAACTCTTGCGGCAGGTAAATGGGTTATTGGAAAAAATTAACATTTGAAAAATCAAGAAAAATAACAAATGTGCTTGTATGTTAAGTGGAAACTTCTCATACAATCTCAATAGCCAACCTGCTAATCTGGCATTTAAATCTTAAGCAGGCGGGTTGGTATTTGAGTCTAATTCGCTGAGCTGATAAGTGTATAATGAATAAACTAAAAGCAAAATCATCTATTAGTTGGTGAAGAAAAAAAAAGACCACATATTTCACCCATCTCATCAACCTGCAAATTTAGCCATATTTACATCTACTCTTGAGCTGTGGCTGACAAATGCTCTGTTGACTAAATTTAAAAGGAAAAGTTAGTTAATTGCAGCGTCTGATACGACAGCTACATATTCCATATACAGACTTGTTATGCTTCTGAGTTGAAAACATCCCACTATTTCAGGTGCGAGATCCTCATTTCACACTTTGTGTGGGTGGTCACACCATTTGTGTCAGTTTGTTTGCCTTTTGACAGCTAGTAGCTTACTTATATTGCTCAGCTGAAGGCTCACTTTCAAAACCAAGTCCGTTGCTCTAACATGCAATCAACTTGATTGCAATTATTTCAATAAAGCCAAAGTGTCCAAGACAATGTCTTTCTTTCAAATGTTCTCTCATTTTTCCTTGTATTGAATCCCCTTTCTTCCTTTCCTTCTCCCTAGTCCTCGCCCCTCTCATCCTCCTTTGTTGTTCCTCCACTCTCCAACCCTATTTTCAACGTTGCCAACCTTTGTAACAACAGTCCTTCTTTACAGCCCCTTGCCTTCCACCACTCCCTTCAGTTTTCTTTCACCAAAAAGAGCAGGGGCTCCCAAGGAGATCTAGTGTCTCTCTGTAAATGTCACTTTGTCTCGAGTGAGGGAGTCGAAAGGAAACAGAGAGAGGGAAAGTAAGAAGGGGAAGAGTTCATGTTGAGAGACGCCACTCCCTCCTTTGCCCTTTCAGGCTGAGAGAAGTGACGGAGGAGCATCGGCCCAGAGGGCGGCAGAGGTAGCGACAGAGGGGGCCGATGGTATCAGACATACTTGGTGACTCATCCAAAAACTGTCTGCCTGCTGCCTAAGAGGTAATACTCAGGAAGAGAGATAGCTATGCAAGACAGACAAGGAGTAAAAGAGGAAGAGACAAAAAGATCTCGACAGTGTTGGGAAAAAAGCAATTGTGAGACTGTGAGGTGGCAAAAAATAAATAAAACAGATCAAAGTCAGTATGAGAAAGCCGGTGAGTGTGATGGATCCTAATTGGACAGTGTCTGCAAAGGCATGCAAATGAGAAAGTCGGTGTATTGTGGGTAAATGGTAAATCAGTGTGTGATGGGGTGGCACTCCTACGCAAGAGGATGATTAATACTACAAAAGCACTCAATCACAAAACCCTAATTTCCTATGAACAGATTTTTTGCCGCTCTTCGCTCTCTGAACATCTAAATGATTGGTGGTCAGCTGTAATCTAGCAAAATGGCAAACCACCAGTCACCAGCTGTGAACTTTAATATGCCATTTGTCAGGGGAAAGATATGCTTGGAGTTGATGCAAAGCCATAATTTATGGTAGTAATCAAAGATTGAACGCTCCATCCAAACAGTTCCATGTGAGTTACTCTTTTCATTCTTTCCTGGTTTCTTTCTTCTGCAACCTGCTTCTTTCACATCAGCAAAAAAACAGCAGATCTGTCCTTAACGCATAGAAATGACGGAGTGGTAATAATCTTCTCCTCTTACTCATCAACAGAACGAATTGGCCCGTTCCCTAAAATATCAAACTATTCCTATTAGATACACAACTTTTATTATAGCACCAGTGGTCAAATTGCCAGCTCACTGGTGATATTTTGAAACCCAACACAGTCACAGTTACAACTGCACATAAAGAAGTCAGTCTTTGACACAATAATAGACAGTAGAGCTCTCGGTTGTTTTACGATCTTGCTCGAGTAATACGTCAAAACTAACGGAGAATAACCGCATGCGTGTACGAGCAATGGCGTATTTAAAACATGAAGTCATTGCTGGCTTGTATGTTTTCGATGTGATTGTGTGCGTGGCTGCAGGTCAGAGCCTGTGTCAGCATGTGTGTTTGTAAGAGAAAGAGCGAGACAGTGGCTGGAGAGAAGGAGTTTGTCACTTCCAAAATCAGTGAAAAACAGTCCAAGCCTCTGCCCAGTCAAGCGATTCATGAACCTATCAATTGGCTGTGCGTATGTGCAACTGTGTGCCCACGTGCACACACAAAGGTGCCAATGGGCCTTTATGAGCCTAGTTAAGCTGTCCATCTGAGATAGGCTTTCATTATGGGGTAAATGAACCAATCAAACTGATAGCAATCAGCTGCAGACTTCAACTTATGGACTGCCAATGGGAAGAGGCAGAGTTCCCACAGGGGCAAAGACTTCAAATTATGGCCTAACTCATACAACAACACGCAGTTTCGATGACATAATTTACTAAATTGCATTTGCTAAAATGGCAATGACATGTGCTGAATATCATGAGAAAAATGGTCGTTTAAATTAGATGCAGCAGGTCACTTTTATTGTACTACAAGTAGGGCTGAGCGAATAATCGATATCGAAACTCTGAAGCTGATAGACGAATTTTTGCCATGACAATAACTTACATAATTTTATTTGTGTTGATAGGCCTACTTTCTCTTTAAACACAGTCTACCGCGTGCGCAGGGTCCCAAATTAAAACTCGCCAATCGTCAATTGCGGGCTGACACGCGCACACAATAGCCACTACCTTCGGTTTACTGATAGATAGCTAGCGTTTAACTCAGGCTAATCAATTAGCTAGCTAGCAAGTAGCGATTGTTGGCGGCCAGTCTCCAGAAGAAAGCACAATGAAATTAAATGTTGACCAAGGGTCAAGCGGGAAACTGAGTCTCGGGTCACCTGTTTGGGAGGCTTTGACTCCCTTTCCACGCTCCGTGTCCGCGGACAGCTCCAGACTTGTACCGGCGTTGATGTTTTGTGCGTTGTCGGACACATGCAGCCACTTTACTGAAACCGCTCGCGGGACTGACACTAGTCCACAGCGGCCCGCGGCATGTATGTCCGAGCCTGTCTCCAGCGCCTCCACCCGCAGGTTGTCAGCTGTGTGTCGGCCTGGTATACTCTCGGTCGGCCGATTTAACTCTCCGGTCTTCGTCTATATAGTGTCATGTGTCACGTAGCTCTCCACAAGCAGAAAAAAGAGGAGCTTAAAACGCAACTTGCTGGTTCAAAATTAGGACTAGCTAAGTAAAGTTAATTAGCAGTTAAGAAATAGATCGCATTGCCTTTTTAAATTGCTATCATGCAAAATACGTTTTTTAAAACGTCATGCAAACAAATGTAAAAACGCAGTTTTTGTCGTGGAAACAATTATCATTATTGTGTGCAATTAATCAGGATTTTTAGGTAACATGGTGCAATCCTAACTAGAAGCATTGCACAAGACAAAACATTCACCACCACAAACTAGGAGGGTAGCCTAATGGATAAAAACAAAAACCGGAGAAGAGCATAACAGCAGTAAAGTAAAACAGAAAGGGAGCATAAATGGAGAAGAAAAGAGACGACATTGCCATGCAGCCGCATGAAACAGGGTATAAGCTTTTTCTACACACTTACGCAACCAAACATCCCACCTTTGAGTTATCTGAATGTGCTGTTCCATAAAATCTGGAAAAACAGCTTGAACAAAACAACTCACGGGCAACTCATAAACAGGTTCTGCTACATTAAAGCAAGATGGATGGTTAGATGGGATAAGAGCACAAAATAAGCATATTACATTGTGCATAATAAAGAGACAGAGAGATTAAGTGCGTCAAAGTGAGGCGCCCTGAGGTTAGCATACAGGATGCCTTGACCGATCAAAAGAGAGTCTGTGTCATTAGAGGGAGTCAGAGGCCACAGACAGTCCTGCTCTCTCGGCCTGCAGCCTCTCTGAACTTTAATTTGGGCCGGGGACGAGGTGCCAGACAGGAAGTCTGCCAGTGTAATTTCCAGAGGGATGTGACCTTTGCCTTGGTCGGTAGTGGATCGCATCTGCCACAGAAATTCTCCTATCTGATCCATATCCACTTTTCTTCCCACTCTATTAATTCCTTTTTCCTCCTCGGTACAGCTTTAGCTCCTATGCTTCCTGGTGTCTTCTTTCTCTTTACACTCTCCTACATCACTTGGACAATCACTTTGCTGGCTTTACTTGAAACCACATGGATTTATAGTTAAGGCCCAGTTAGCTGTCTCATGTGGATATAAGCAAAGAGACATATTTTAAAACTGTCTGAAGACTTGATGCTCTTGGGGGGATGTGGCACACTTCCTCACAGATAAAAGACTTGCATCTCCTCTTAACAGTCCAACTCCTCCTCGTCATTACCCATCAACAGCCTTGAAAAGCCTTCAATACGCTTCCATGAGACACATCTCTGTCTGTGAAATTCACACTTCTTGATCTGACGTTGACTGCAGAGAGGGTTTATTGGTGTGATAACAGGTCGTCATGATGTA
The DNA here is from genome assembly GCF_013103735.1 of Etheostoma cragini. Taxonomy (NCBI): domain Eukaryota; kingdom Metazoa; phylum Chordata; class Actinopteri; order Perciformes; family Percidae; genus Etheostoma; species Etheostoma cragini. The sequence continues at coordinate 6,943,616 of NC_048420.1, read as the reverse complement.
CGTCTAAGATGCAAGACTGAGGGGAGGATGATGACTAAAACGGATCCAAATCACTGAGCTCCGTGCTCTAACCTGACTCAAGAAAGACTCCTGAAACTGCTATTTACTCTAAGAAAGAAATAACATCGGTCTGATGTAATTTCTTGTGTTTGTTGTGCCTTGATTCTTCCATCCAAATGGTTTATTCTGAAAAAACCCTTAAAACAAGAATGCGGGATGACTGTCCAACGGAGTGGTATGGCTTGGTCCCAAAAAGGCTCCAGTTCATGGATACCTGTCTTAGTTCTCCTACCTTCAGCCGGGATGGTAAAGACCTCTTTAGGGATGTAGAGCTTGTCCTCTGCTGTTCTGGCCCAGTCCTTCATCCCTCTCCGACCCTTCATGGGGAAGTTTATATCGCTGGAAACGGCAGACACCGGCTCTCGCTGGACGGTTATCACTGAGTAAAACAAGAGATACCGCATACATTTACCGCAGTGCAAAAGGGGTTGAAACAAAGGACAAAACGGGGAGAAGAATGAAAGCAACAGTGCAAAAAATTGGAAATAAGAATTTACACTGTATAAAATGGCAAGTTAAAATGGATTACTTAGATGTGGTTTTGATATGAAAAAAAGATATTGGTTGAGTTTGACTGAGGATAAATAATGGTAAAAATTCACATCCAACTTCTGACCTTAATCCTATAAAATATTGAAATAAGTGAATGGTTTCACATTGAGTTGGTGTGAAATGATCCGTTATCTGTCGCGGTCATGCCACGTCACGTGGCAGCATGGCTTGACACTTACTGAGGTTGTTGGTAACCACCAGGAAACTCTGGAAAGGCTTCTGGGCTTCTCCGATGAGGTGAATGAAGTCTTCGACTATCCTCATCAGCAAAGCAGCACCGGGAGCGACCTGTGGATGGAAGCATGAAACAGAGAGGTGAGCATCAATCACAATGTCGGCGTAATTATAATCCATGGCAAACCCTCTATGAGACCTGTCTTACATATTGAAACTCTTTAATTCGTTGCATTCTCTAGACCACTGAATGTGTTTCAGGGTGGTAAATTGTAAACATGTGGGACATAATATCATATTGGGTTGCAGGTTTATTTTGTCCAGATGGCATGTAAACACACCTCGACTTAAGGACATCAAGCTGGGTCACACACAAAAATGTGCACACCTAGTATAAGTAATAGGTAGCCATTGTATTTAATAAACAGGAGTGTGTTTTTGACTCTAATGAAGGCTAATGTGAGAAGTGGTCACACCCACCTTTACACACAAATTCATGTATATAGCGCAATAAACCACACACACACACACACACACACACCCACACACACTTTACCTGGTGGGCGTCCTCCCATTTCTCTACATTTTCCATGTCCAACATCAGGCTGAGTATCTGGAAGAATTTCTAGACACAAGATGAAGATGTTGTTAGCAGGACACCATTTTGTCATGACATTGCGTAGCTAACCTTCACCCACCAAGCATTATTACAGCAGCAGTTGTGCAGTATTCCTCTGTCAAGTCTGGTACAGTAGTCCTCTGTAGTAGTATTGAAAAACATAAAATAATGTCTGTCAAATGACTGAGACAGGAGCATTTTGCTCACTCACAGGCAGTGAAAAGAGAAACATGCTGCTCTAAAAAAAAAAAAAACTGTTTGAGGCCATAGCAACTGTGTAGCTGTAGCTCATTGTTATGCACACCCCGTGCAGTAGAAAGTCAAGCTCCTACATTAAACACATTTGAAGGTGTGCGCGAAACTCCGCATGTTTTGTATGGTGACTTGAGGCGGCTTCAACAGCAGGCTTAGCGGCTCTGCTTACCTGCACGTCGTCGGGAGCTGGGATGTAGGTTGCTCTTTTGAAGGTGTCCGTCACATTTCGCAGGATCTCCGTGGAAAAGAGAAGGTCGCCACTGTAGTAGCTTCTCCTCTGCAAGAGCTCCAGGAGAGTCCTTACGATCTGAGACATGCCCTCCCCAGCCAGGGTCCTCTGACCCTTCGCGAGATGCTCTCGTAACTACAACGTGCAGAGAGGGACAGAAATTAAGAGAAGTTGATAGTTTCATATCTGCATGTAACAGTCAAGATGATTAAATGCATGTCCACTGACACTTACTGTATGGTTGTTCTTATTCAAAATATGTAGCTGGTAAAAGTGTCAGAAACAGAAAGCACCAAGCAAACCTAAGAAATCACAGGAATCTTTGGGATGTAAGCCGAGGGGGATGTGTCATGACAGGAGTATATATGTACACGGTTGGGTTTTTGTGCTTGCGCTTAAAATAGGCGAGCAAAAAGAAGCCTAGTAACACTCTCAGACAGAAATTGGATCCCATCACTTCAGAGACAGTGTGAATTGGAGGGAGGGAGCGAGACAGAGAGATAGAGAGAGAGGGAGAGAAAGCCTGGAAGAACAGAAGATAAAAGCAATCACAGAAAATTAATTATTGACTCCTGGTGTTAATGAAAGGCTGGTACAGAAGCTAACAGTACAATCAGCTCTTTCACGCACAATCCCTGACCCCCATCTCCTTCCACCATCATCGAGGAGATGAAAAAGGTTGAAGTTCACAGAGCAGGAAAACAGTCTGGCTGATGAACACATTCATTAGCTATGTTCATTAATTGATAAGTGTGAGCGCAAAGCTCTGGAAAAGCTAATTAGAGATACCGGCAAGCCTTGTGTAAAGTCTATTTTGAGTAAACTTTGGAAATAAGAAAGTGGAACAAAGGTACATGATGGGTGAAAAAGGGGCAATTGAGGCAGACAATAACTTTTAAAAACAGATAAAGCCTTCACTTTCTCATACATTGACTAATGAGAGTTTGATGAAGGCGTCATTATATAATCAGAAAGAATATACAATTTATCTTTTTTTTTTCTTCTTGCTGAAGAGTTTCTGAGTGCTTGTTTGTTAAAAGGAAACTTACAGATAAATGTAAATATCTATATTCAAGTGAGATGCATCTGGCGAAGCTCGGAGGACCCCAGAAAGCAACTCCATTATTGTCCAGCATGCAACGACGACTAGCAGATCCTGAAAAGAGAAAAAAAGACAAATATGTTAGACCAAATTCATCAAATTTAAAAATGAAACCAACCGAAGAACACATCCTCTAATTGTATTAACATGGTGTCCAATAGTCATTGACCATGAATAGGAAAGCTGTTACATGCTGCTTTGCATAAGTATGATATACACAAGAAATATTTCCATACTTAATACAAAATGCACTGCCAAAAATACATTAATATCTTAAATTTATTCTAAATTCAACAGGTATTCCCATTCATGACAGCATTAAGGTCAGGGTTAATACACAGAGAGTCTGCATGATGGATTTTAATAAAAGGGAAAGTACAGCACATTTACAATATTGCCAATTATAAAAACAGTGACAAAACAAAAAGTCACTTTTGTGAATTTGCCTTTTCTTGGAGTTAAAAGTTTTTACAAATACTATTTACAAATACCAAATGTTCTATTTGTTCTGTAATGTTTGGCAGCTCACACCTGCTGGCTGTTGGAACATGGCAGCCAGCAGATAAACTGGGGAAGGCTGCCAAAATACTCGACGAAGACAAAACCTTTTCCCTCGCCAAATAAATATGCACTTACTGAACTGTGGCTCTGACTTTTTAGAAGTAAAGCGACACAGAGTTCCACAGTTAATTCAATTTAGTTTGTAAATTGATTTACCTTATGGCTAATATTCTTAAAGCTGTAATGTTCTGTTGGCAGGCGCCCTGATATATGGGGCCGCGTTGTGTTGTCGGAGCCAATGCCGTAGTTTATAAGATGTAGTAACACGTTCATATTACAGGCATTCTGAACCATCTGCTCTTGGCTTAAAGTCTGAAGAAGAAAGTGTCTGGAGAGAAATCAAGATTTGTTCTTGTTTCTGCTTTTGGAAGTTGAAAGGAAAGTTCTGGCAGCCAGCTGTTAGAGGAGCTCCTCAGGTTAGCTTAACATTGCAGTGATAAGTAATACGCAAATGAGCTTTGACTTTCAAGAATGGCATGTCTGCTGTACTAATTAAGGGTAGGTACTAGATGGTTTTAATGACCGCCTCTGTACTCCAACGCCCATTATAGTAATGCTGTTAAGGGACACCAATCTGATGAGCTTCAGAAATGCATTACAGCATAAATCAACGTGAGCACCTATTTGTTCCAGACATAGGAGCATATCTTCTTTAGAAACACAGACAGCAAGGTAATATAGGATACCCTAATTACTAATTATTTTACAATGTTTACTTGCCTGTGCTGTTGTTGCACTGTATAGCCCAGCCACGTGTTGCCAACCCTTGCTCTCCTTAGCTTGCACTGCTCATGATAACTACAGGGGGCAACATCCATTCATGGAAATAACAACCTTCTGTTGCTCCGGTTTTTAATGCATGTTACATTATCTAGGGCTAGCTTAAGACCAGTTTGTCTCTTTTATTAACTGTCTACAGATTAAGTCACTTTTGTATTGTGTAATGTCATAGTTGATCTATACTTAAAACTCCAGGCCTAACATAATCACCAAATCACACAAGTCGTCATAAAGAATTGCTAACAGGTAACAGATTTTGGTTAAAGCATGTCACGCAACTGACCAGTGGCGTTAGTTGGACACTTGTTGTAGACCGTTTCTCCGGCTGAGGCTCTCTTCCATGACATAGAGAGAAGGTGCTCTTCTTTACATATCTCATGAGGAGCTGTAGAGGTAGGTGAGAAAAAGTGAATGCAGTTATTCAAAAAATATATGATACAAATTATTCAAATTCAGTTTCTAGTGACACAGCTTTGCCCAAATGAAGCATAATATAAATGATTCAATTTTTTTGTTTCCAGTGACATATTTTTTGCCCAAATGAAGCACAGACTAGCAGGCACACAAACAGAAGAAAAATCACCACACACATACACACACACACTCAGACACATACACAGCAGCAAAAAAGGCAGACAGAGAAGCACAAAAAACAAGATTCAAATCAATGTTCTCCTGCAGCAGCTCCCAATCGTATTCCCTTGTACACTGCTCAGTGCTCTCAGTCAGTGTCACTGCCTCAGTGCAGTATCTCATTCCCTCTTCATCTTACACCCTCTCTTTATTCATCTGTTTTCCCCCCTCCCTCTCTAACCCTGATGAAAAAACAGGGGAGAGTGCTCTGAAGATATTCCGAGGGGGTAGACATGTGTTGGCAGAGGCGATGCAGGGAGATGAAGAGGGACAGAGACCGAAGAGGGAAAAAGAAAAAGAGACACTGCTAGAGTAAAAATATGATATGATGTTCCCCTGAAATGCCAACAGACTAGACCCTCGTCTTGTGCAAAAGAGGCTCGGGAGCTACTCAAAACAAAGGGGTCACGGTGTAGGCTGCACTCAAAAGTTTATAATGCGTAGCCTGTCAGAGCTCGACGCAAGTATGTACGCATCTGGGATTAAGACTTGTACAGAACATACACTTGCATATCCACACGCAAACAAAGCTTTAGTGGCATGCTTATTAACCACACTGTCTTCTCTAATGGCTGCCACTGTAACATTGACTATCTCACCCTTTGGCAGGCGGAAAAACACAGAAAGAGTGAAAGCAAGCGAGGGAGATTAGTGCGATAAAAACAATGTTAAAGAGTAAGGAGAAATTGAAAATATCTCAGGTAAACAAAGAAGATAAAAGGAAAGCACCACAAGGCAGGGACATACAACCTCATTGAAGAGCTAAAGATGGATGGGTATGTGAATTGACATGAAGACAGACAAGAGACAGATAAAGATGAGAAGAGTGCAGTTCTAAAATTGTGATAGAAGCCTCTGGCTGTGGTGCGAACCATTGGGAATCCCTTCCATTCTGTCAGACAAATACTGTGTATGTGCAGATTGGGCACACACAGATACACACACTCTTTTTTTTCTCTAACACGGACCCACTAGGAGAGGCTTGCAGAGAAATACAGCTACACAGAAAAGATTTATATATATATATATATATATATATGGGCCACAATGTTTTCATACTGTGGTATACCTTAAAGCTGTAGCCGGCCCATGCCTTGTGTGTGTGTGTGTGTGTGTGTTTATGTATGTATTTTTTTTTTTCCTTCCCTCACACACACATTCACTGAGTCACTGACCAGGGCACTTCTTCTCATTACAGGACCGGACCTCCTCTCCCGAGCCATCGCAGGGGTAGCCCTGTATTCCAGTGCCCTCGCACATCCTGAAGCGACGCTGCCAACCGGAGTCACACGTCTTGCTGCAGAGACTCCAGTGATTCCAGTTGCCCCAGTTACCTCCACCTAGAACAGGAGCAAAGCGACACCGGTGAAGATCGGGGAGCAAGTGTGGGAGGGAACGAGAGCAGCATGTAAGGTGAAATATAAATGAGACTTGTTAATTAATAGTAAATTTAGGTTAGAACTCTGAAGAATTTATTAAATTTTAATTTTTTTAGCTTGGTACCTAAATTAAGTCAACAGGAGCCCATTCTGGGCCCCAGGCTCATTAAAAAACACTAGCATTTGTGTTGTCCTTTTGGTTGAAATAGACTCTCTAGCCAAATTGGGTGACTACCCATAACATTGCTGGCATGTGGAACACGAATCAGAGAAAACTATACAGATGCCTTTAGATACTCTGTGTTCATGTTCCATGTTTGCATAAGGGGATTTTAGAGTGTGAACACCAAGCATTAATTTGTACGCCTTACCGCTGCAGGAAGGGTTGGTGCATTCTCTGCTCTCCTGATGGGGGCCCTTACATTCAGCCCAGCCGTGCACCGACGCACTGCAGCGTCTCTGCCTCTGCTGGGTTCCACTGTTGCACGTCACACTGCATCTCGACCACGGCCCCCACTCCAACCACTGGCCCTCCACTGGACAGAGGACAGGGGAGATGCAAGTGGAGAGGGAGAGACAGGGAAATGAATGAAGGTGGAATGAAGAAGATTTTGAGAGAAAAGGGGGAAATCAGGATAAATAGGATAGAAGATGTCAAGGAAAAAAAAGAAGTAATGCAAGAAAAGACACAGGACAGAAAATGTAAGCTCCAAGTAAACAGAGCTTAGGACAAATAAACAGAGGCTATTTAGTTTTTCCAAAAATATCAACAAACAAACACATTTAATGGTCCTATGGACAATTTAAATATTTCAATCTGTTAGGAAAAACATAGCTGATTACCCTTCTTTTCACGCTTTGTTTTAAAGAGTTCACACAGAGTACAGACAGATATGTTTTTTCAAAGTGATATCAGAAAGGCACTACATTTCAACTCTTGACTGGTGTTGGTGCAGAAATGGATGAATAAAACTAATTACAGAATAATAATACAATGCAGCACTGCCTGTCACCCTGATGACATGCACAGGTGTAATCAAAGCCCCCACTGTCGCCTTTAATAAAGCGTTGCTGCAGTAATTGAGTTTTCAAATAAGATATCCAAATTCAAAACAATATAATAATCAGAAACAGGGAGATTAATGATTTACAGCGTGTGCAGCAGAAGATTTTTGGTATGTCATCAGCTTTATAGCTGTTAAATGTTTTGAAGATCTGTTCCAGAAAAGGATCCACAGTTCTGCTGTGACATTGATGACAGCAAATGAAAATCTGTGACAAAAAAAGTGAATTCTTGTCATTTATTTCTCACAGCTCTCGACACAATGTTTGATGAGAACTTGTCGAAACAAAAACTGTTAGAAGAGCCAATTACTGACCTGTGACCATGTTCGTTTATACTTCAGAATACTGTTGAATAATGGGACATTATTGTTGCAAATGTTAATTTCCGCTGGTTTCTAACAGTTGCCAAAACCTTGTAGATCAAAAACTGGTGTGAAAATCTGAAAAAAAATGTCCTTTGACATATTTGCTAAATGCTAACAAAAGCACACTTCTTTCCTGAATGGTCAACAGAAGCTTGATAATGCATCTGTTTTACTACTGTGTTCTCCAACTGCATTACTGCTCCAGTTAAATGTATTAAAGGGGGGATGCCCAATGTTTTACCTGTAGCTAAAGTAACCATTAAAAGAACCATTTAGTGGGTGCCCAGATGGCGCATAGCGGTCGCACATTTTATACAGTCCAACATCACTTACCTCATAAGTCATATTTTTTTGTAGAAATTATATTTCTACATGGCAAATAATTTACTATTAAGACGTTCCAGACATTGCTGTGAGGAATCGCGGACTTTGATTAAATAGTTGATGGAAAGGGGAAAACATATAAAGAAGTGCAGAAAATGATAGGCTGCTGTGCCAAAATGATTTCAAATGCCTTGAAAGGGCATCCAAAGCCTGAACGACGTGGGGAAAAATCGGTCAACTGCCATTCGAATGGATCAAAAAATAGCCAAAATGGCAAAGGCTCAACCAGTGATCAGCTCCAAGAAAAATCAAAGAAGACTTACAGTTACCTGTGAGTACTGGTCTGATCAGGAGAAGGCTATATGAAGCAAACTATCTGCTAGAAGCCCCCGCAAAGTCTCATTGCTGAGAAAAAGACATGTACTGTAGGCGGATGTGTTAGGTACCAGGTTGAAATTTGCCTAAGGACACATTGACTGGCCAAAGGAGGAATGACGCAACATCCTGTGGCCTGATGAGAGCAAAATTGTTCTTTTTGGGTCTAGGGGCCGCAGACAGTTTTTCCGAAGACCCCCATGCACGGAATTTAAGCCACGGTACACTGTAAAGACAGTGAAGCATAGTGGTGCAAAAATCATGTTATGGGGATGTTTCTCATACTGGGGTGTTGGGCCTATTTATCACATACCAGGGATCATGGATTAGTTTCAATACTTTAGAATCCTTGAAGAGGTCATGTTGCCTTATACTGAAGAGGAAATGCCTTTGAAATGGGTCTTTCAACAAAACAATGAGCCAAAACACACCAGTAAGCTAGCACAGTCTTGGTTCCAGATGAATAAGATTGATGTTATGGAGCGGCCAGCCCAATCCCCGGACCTCAATCCCATGGAACACTTGTGGGTGACATCAAAACTGCTGTTGCTGAGGCAAAACCCAGAAATCCAGAGGAATTGTGGAATGTAGTTCAATCATCCTGGGCTGGAATACATGTTCACAGGTGCCAGGAGTTTGTTGACTCCATGCAACACAGAAATAATGGTTATGCAACTAAATATTAGTGCACCATTGAGACATTTATCAGTTTATACAGTTAATGTTTGAGTTTGTAAAGAACAATGCAAACACTGCTTTTATACAGCCTAATATTCCTTTTTCTTCACTTTCTGTAAAGGTATAACATAAACTTGATCGATTTAATTTATTCAGCTGTCCTGTCTATAAAAGGCCTAAAAATGCCCCAAAAATAATCTTGAAAAGAGAACCATTTTGTAATATTGTCACACCAATCATAGTTCACTTTACACGGCATTTAATTACAGGAACAGTCAATTGTTATTTTCAAATAAATTGCTTTTGCTTTCTCTACTCCTGCCACACAAATATTCCTTGAGGTAATATATTTTGAAATGAGTAACAATACAATGCCTCCTTCTGTTGGCAGCAGTGTCACTTCACTTGAAAACAAATCCATGTGTTTCCTCCAGATGGATTACTACAAAAAACTTTGATTTTCTTCATTTATGTTACAACAGAACTGTAACAATTTGCAATGATGTGATCAGAATACATTTTCCTGCGAAAATGTACCAAAGCACCTCTTTATGAATCTTATCAAATTGATGAAGTGAACACGTTGGCAAGTAAAGGTCTATTTACGCATCCGTGTCTCTCTCTACCAACTGCTGAAGGAAACATCTGGCTCTTGATCCTCTACATGCCCCACTGTGTTTACCAGCTAGTTGTAACTTTGACCGTCTGCTGTTAAGTGCTGGGCAGGTAGCGCCCAGTGGTTTTATCAAAACTGTTTTGCTAAAAACAGCTGGCCTGCTGCTCATGTAAGGAGGCTGACAACAATGGCACTGATCCGGACAGTGAAGTTGTGGGCCATAAAAGCAAAACAATGAATGAGCTACAATACTGTAAAATGCTCTACAGAGCAGAGTTGGGTGAGTGTTCTCTGTGGGTTTAACGCTGTCACCGACACTTTTCACATTGGACATAGCGATTGATGTGTGTAGTTGAGTTTCAAATTCTGATTAAAACTACTAAAATTTCAGGTTTGGTTGTTATTTAATCTCCTTAATGTAACCCTAAATCAAGCCAAGAAGATGTAGAGGTCATAATTTCGTGTCAAGTGTCTAATCTATGCTGAAAAGCACTATTTTATGTATGTTCTTTATAGTTCAAAGAAGATAAAAAAATAAAAAATTCAAAATATGTGAAATGAATTAAGGTAACAATAACATTAAATCCCATGCATTATAACATGACACTAAAAATACCTTTGTGCATCTCTATTGTGTATGTGATGTAGGACTGTATAGTAAGGCGTCACTATATAACACAAATAGCAGTTTAAAAAGAACAAACTTCTTCTTTTTTTCGGCTCAGAATGATATATCGAGGCACACAGGCTACACACCGGGGCTTTAAGTAGCAGAGAAAGTGAAGTACAGGGCAGTAAATGTATTTATCTGGTTCTCCCTAGTGGGAAAGCATTGCCAACTCTCCTCGGTAATGTGGTCAATCACGCTGTGTGTGGCTCGTACAGTGTTACAACTAGCTGGGGCCAACACTGTTTCAGGTGACATACACCGAATGAGCTGCAATTTAACGGTGAACGCGAAATTTCGTAAGTGGAATGCTGACCATTCAAGGCGAGCTAGACATACAGTATAGGCCAAGACAGTCCCCAGAAGAAAAACAAGCATTATGACAGCATATACTGTATGAACACACATTTCTGAATGCAAAGACAAGAAATATTAATTTGCCTTTAATTAAGACATATCCATTGAACCCTGCATGTTATTGGCTTTGAAGTGACTGGTTTCATTCTGAGATAAAAGGTCAGGTACGATCAGATTAATAATTCATGTCTGACATTTCTGAACATTTCCTTATACTATTAGTCTGTTGATTGGCTTTACTTAATGCAACAGCTGTCACATTAACGTTTGCAGCTCTGCCCACATATGCATGCTTTTGTTTAATGTGGTATATTGGTATTTGTCTACATAACATGAGAGATAATCAATGTGAAGAGAGATTATAGTAAACGAGTCAAATTTGATTAAACTCTACATGGCTTAAACACATGAGACAGGTTAAGTAAGTACACTGGGGAGAATAAGTATTTGACACACAGCCAATTTTGCAGGCTTTCCTACTTACAGAGCATGTAGAGGTCTGTAATTTGTATCATAGCTCTGTCTCTCACTTCAACTGTGAGAGACGGAATCTAAAACAAAAATCTAGAAAATTACATTAGTCACGTAAGTATTTGATCACCTACCAACCAGTAAGAATTCGGGCTCTCACAGACCTGTTAGTTCTTCTTTAAGAAGCCCTCCTTTTCTCCACTCATTACATGTATTAACTGCACCTGTTTGAAATGTTACCTGTATAAAATACACCTGTCCACACACTCAATCAAACAGACTCCAATTTTTCCACAATGGCCAAGACCAGAGAGCTGTGGAAGGAAATCAGGGATACTATTGTAGACCTGCACAAGGCTGGGTTGGGCTACAGGACGATAGGCATGCAGCTTGGTGAGAAGGCAACAACTGTTGGCGCGATTATTAGAAAATGGAAGAAGTTGAAAAATGATGGTCAATCTCCTCCGGCCCGGGGCACCATGCAAGATCTCACTTTGTGGGGCATCAATGATCATGAGGAAGGTGAGGGATCAGCATAGAACTACACAACAGGACCTGGTAAATGACCTGAAGAGACCTGGGACCACAGTCTCAAAGAAAACCATTGGTAACGCAAGGTCCCCCTGCTCAAGCCATGTCCAGGCCCGTCTGAAGTTTGCCAATGACCATCTGGATGATCCAGAGGGGGAATGGGAGAAGGTCATGTGGTCTGATGAGACAAAAATAGAGCTTTTTGGTCTAAACTCCACACGCCGTGTTTGAAGGAAGAAGAAGGATGAGTACCCCAAGAACACTATCCCAACCGTGAAGCATGGAGGTGGAAAGATCCTTCTTTGGGGTTGCTTTTCTGCAAAGGGGACAGGGCAACTGCACCGTATTGAGTGGAGGGCGGATGGGCCCAAGTATTGTGGGATCTTGGCCAACAACCTCCTTCCCTCAGTAAGAGCATTGAAGATGGGCTGGGGCTGGGTCTCTGAATCTGGAGAAGGTCTGTATGGAGGAGTGGGCCAAAATCCCTGCTGCAGTGAGTGCAAACCTGGTCAAGAACTACAGGAAACGTATGATCTCTGGAATTGCAAACAAAGGTTTCTGTACCAAATATTAAGTTCTTCTTTTCTGTGGTATCAAATATTTGTCATGCAATAAAATGCATCATACAATGTTATTTTCTGGATTTAAAAAAAATAAAATTACAGACCTCTACATGCTTTGTAAGTATGAAAACTTGCTAAATCAGCAGTGTATGAAATACTTGTTCACCCCACTGTATGCTGTATGGCATAATAGTGTTTGGTCCAAGTACATGGTTATGGGTTAAACACAGACACGTACACACTTTGTGAAATCTAATGTTATAAATTAAACAATATAACAGCCCGACTGAAATTATTATACGATTAAACACTGACAGTCTTTTGATTGCTTCCAGTTTCATAAATGTCAAGGTTTTTCTGCATTGAGTACTTTTAATAAAAACTACATTTCCTTGATAATACTTACATATCAGGGTGTTTTTACAGTGTGGTATTAGTATTTTTACTTAAGTAAAGGATCTGAATACTTCCTCCACCACTGCATATATACACACACAGACAAGATCCATCAAAGCTATTTTTTATGCATGGATGCTTTTGCCAAAAGGCCTATGCTGGTATTCATCATTTCAAAAGGACCATTGCCTTTGAACTCCCCAAAGCAGCCTGAATCTGTTAGATGATAGATTCACACACTCATCCACAAACACGTAAACCTTATGCGGATACACATACACAGATTTCCTTAAGGCCCTTAAAGGACGAGCCTTTCTCCTAAACCCTCTCTTTCCAGCACTGTTCCCAAAACAGCATGACAAAACATCCCAGAGGCCATACTTTGGATTACAACGTCTCCTTATTCCTCCCTATTTGAGGCACAACTTTGCAGCCTTTATGTCTGGCAATGGGGAGAGTTGTGTTTTATTTAAATATTAACCTTATACAACCCCTGCTTCGAAAAATATGAAAGCAAAATATTTTAAATATTAAAAAAAAGAATATGAGTCAGTAGGGAGCATAAGGCTCCAGCAGCATTCACATAAATATATACTACATGTGTATATAATTTTCTAGGGAAAAATGATACAGGATTATTCATTTTTTTCATTAATGCAGAAAAGGCCCTTACCTTGTGATAATTGTTCATCCTGTGAGTGATTACATTCAATACAAGCACACACACGGTCACTCAGAATGAAATCAATTCAGGAAATGAAAGGTTATTAATCAGAAAGTAGCCACCAATTTAGCTATAAACCGTCTCATGTTTAGCGTCTGTGCGTCCATCTGTGCCATTAACCCATGTTATGTAGAAACCATTTACATTCTGCAAACACAGAAAGCACCTCCCAAATTAAATCAGTGAAATTAATACTCATTTCTAATGTCAATGCTTTCAAAGTAAGTGGTGCTCTAAAGGGACACTTAAAATACTAAATTTAAATTGCACGGTACATTATAAGTCTTAAAATGCCAAAGGTTTGTCCGTTGTGCTAGATTTAAACGGTGGCCTATCTAATGTGTAGACGTTAGTATTTACATCGCAGTAGATATGTTGATGTCTAAATGTCCCAAAAACACAAGAGATGGTCCTTGAGCCAATTCAAAAATCAGGTGACTTCCTACAATTACTTAGGTGTCCATATAGACAATATATACTTCTCAGCTGGAAAACACACACTGAATACCTGTGCAACAGACGGCAGCAGACATTATACTTTTTAACGCGACTGAGACTGTATGGAGTAAGCAGCCAGATCGGGCTTGTGTTCTACCGGGTGATTCTGGAGAACATTATCAGAGATGGAATCACAGCATGGTTTGGCAGCTTAACAGTGCAGCTAAAAAGCAGTCTGGTGGCCACACACAAGACAGCTATGAGGATAATAGGCAGTAAAGAGTACAAGCATACAGAGCCTGTACGAGCAAGCTGTTCAAAAACAAGAATCTAAACCCTCTCTTTCCTAGATGTGAACTTCTGCCATCGGGAAGAAGATCCATGTGCAGAGATGTAACACCAACACTACGGTTATCGTTTATTCCTACGTGAGTGAATACACCAGCACTTTTGGCACTTTAATTTCTTACAGTTATTTCTGAGGATGTGGTATTGTCGGTGCTGTCATATGTGTCCTTTTGTGTCCTAGGATAGTTTGTTGATCACATGTTTATGTTGATTTAATTTTATGTGGATTTTAGCATGGATTTTTCTGTTACATGTTTATGTTGATTTTATTTTATGTTGATTTTAGCATTTTTTTCTGTTACGTGTTTATGTTGATTTTATTTTATGTGGATTTTAGCATTTTTTTCTGTTACATGTTTATGTTGTGAAGCAACAGATGCCTCAGACAAATTTCCCCTCGGGGACGATAAAGTGTATTCTATTCTAAATCTAGAAAGCTGCTCTGTAAAAGGCTACAGTAGTTTTTGGTCCAAGCCAGCCCTGCTGTTTCTGTAGAGTGTGCTCTGTTGAGATGTTATTACAATTGCTGGTTTTTCCTTTTCCACTCCAATGCAGCCTGATAAAGATGTCTCAACTGGACAGTCTGAGCCAGCTAGAAATAAACTCCGGCGATACCCTCGACACGAATAAGATGGGGCTGCACCAGTGACTTATTGCTGTTCTTCACAAAATACAGGCCTAACAGGTAATCTCAGAGACAATAGGCAAAGAGCTCTACTGCAGGACTGCTCAGCAATCTAAACCAAGCCAACCGTGGCGCATAGAAGTTTGACCTAAAGGCTTTGTTAGACTACGACTCCTTAGGAAGGAGAGTTCAAAAATGGGCATGAATCCAGGGTTGAGCAGAGATGAATATGGAACTGAAATCTGTTGTGAGGATGCAGGAATTTA
Organism: Etheostoma cragini; assembly: GCF_013103735.1. Lineage (NCBI taxonomy): Eukaryota > Metazoa > Chordata > Actinopteri > Perciformes > Percidae > Etheostoma > Etheostoma cragini. The sequence goes on along the minus strand of NC_048420.1, from coordinate 6,928,463 downwards.
AGATAAGCAGGCAGGGAAGATGGGGATTATGCTGCCTTCACGCCATGTCAGCAGAATATGAAGACCTTTAGAAAGTGCCCAATATTACAAATTGTTAGTGTTCATGCACTATTCTAACTTGGTTACTCCCATTACTAACCTTGTCACACTATAGATTCCGGGAAAATAAGCGTAAATTAGCTGTTGTGGGTGCCCGGACAGCCCAGTTGGTAGAGCAGGCCCCCATATATAGTTCCCTCCTCGACGCAGCTGGCCCGGGGTTCGACTCTGACTTGTGGCCCTTTGATGCATGTCATACTCCCCTCTCTCCCCTTTCATTACTAAGCTGTCCTGTCAAATAAAAACACCCAAAATAGTATCTTTACCTTAGCTATTTTGTGTTGTGTGCTATTTGTTTGTTGCAGTTCATTAACAACTGAAACAAGGTAGCGGGTTATTGCGCTAAATGCTAATGTCAGCAGGCTAATCACAACAACGATGCTAATATGCTGATATTTAGCAGTCTAATGTGTACCATGTTTACTATCACAGTTTAGCATGTTAGCACACTAAAATATAAAATGAACACAACCACAAAGTGCACCTGAAGTTGAACGGAACGTCACTAGTTTTTCTGTCATTTGGTCATAAACTAAAGCACCGGACAAATTAGTGTTAACCTGATGATGGAATACAGTTCTTATAAGTGGATGTCTGGATGTCTGTAACAAAGACTATTTCTATCTATTTAAACCCTGTCAAAACAATTCCCTCAAAACAACCTCATACTGGTGATGGAGGAAAAGTCAAGGGATCAATAAAGTTTTTATGATACATCCTCTGGGGACCATTGATGTCGGTGCAAAATTCCATGGCCGCTAACATGGCTAAACACAGGACTTGTCCTAACATTACAAAAGTCAATAAAGTAATCAAATGCAGCTCAACTTCTTTTAGTGTCAATTACAAATTTTATTAATAATTAATTGAATTGTCAGCAACGGTGGCTTTGCAGCCATTTTTGCCGTCAACAGTTTGTTGACAGTTAGTAGTGTTAGTAGATATTTGTGGAAAATATAAGATTTCAGTTCCGGACTGCACAGGAGTAACTTTGCCACCACAACGCTATAATGGAAAAACACAAAATAGGAATGTAAAGGAATGTGAAATTCAGCAGCTGTGACAGTAATGTTGTTTTGGGTTTTGATTTTTGTGATGTGGAAGATAAAGAAGAAGAAATCATGCATGACTAGGCAGAGAGATAGAGAGCGAGAGAGAGAGAGAGAGAGAGAGAGAGAGAGACTGTGTCATGTAAAGGGGATGGTACTAACCAGGACACACTGCTATGTTGCAGAGTTTGGTCTGACTCTCGGGCCGTCCACAAGCCACAGCCCCGCCTCCATTCACACACTTCCTGGTTCGCGTTCTGGAGCCCCGCCCACAGGTCACAGAGCACAGACTCCATGACGACCACTCCTCCCACAGCCCATGCACTGCAAACACCCACAAACACACGCACAACATGGGGATGAGGGATGAGGGAAGGGTTGGAGCATCGCATCACAGGCAAGAGGGTTAGAGAATGAGAGAAACATGAGATATTAAATGAGTCGGAGCACATTCCTTAAATAAAAAACATGATGGAGGTGACCTCCTGACCTCCACAGAACATTCCAGTTCCAATGAAAAAAGAAACACTGAGAATGAAGTTGCATTTACAAGGCGCTACATGGAAGAAAATGGAGGTTAGGAATGGACACTCTGGCAATTTGTTGTCATGCAGCTCGAGACATGAAAAGGAAATGAAAGTGGTACGTCTGCTTCTGACATTATTAGAACTGAAGGATCCAAAGACACTAAGCACATCAAAAATTCAAATACCAATTAAAGAATTAACAATTTTTCTCATCTCTTTTCCTTCTTTACTGTGCATCTTGGCCAATTTGGGCAACTGATGAAGATGAAATACATCAAAACAAAATAGATGAGTTGCACAGAAACTTTGCAGATAATGAACGTTGCATTAAGATCTAGTGATACTGCTTTACTAAAAGCTAGTTCATGCAGGAATGCATGCACTGTATGTCTATTTGATCTGTGTGTCAGCTATGTGACACTGGGAGATTGGGCCATGTAAGAGAAAAAAACAAAGTTAGAGAGAGCAGGATGGAGATTGCTGGTCCTGTGTTGAGCAAAGCTAAATAAATCATGGCAATAAATAATTAAGTCTACTCTGTGAAGGAAAGCTCAGAGGAGTAGAAGGCTGAGAGAGGGAAAGAAGATGATGCTGGTATTAAAAAGTAGATATATGGAGCGCTGGTAAACAGTAAGATATCCTTAAATTAAGGAACACGTGTTACCAGTGTCACTTTTTGGCTTCCTGTTCATTTTCATGAAATGCTTTTGCAAGTGAGCGCTATTGCGTAAAATGCAACTTGTGCAAACTGGTTAACAAAGTAAAAATTTACAGCGCACACAGAAAGTTCCGACATACATTGGTTGGTTGATTGGTTGTTAAAGGTGCGCTAAGCGATGTTGGGTGACGTTACTTCTTGTTGACGTTCAAAGTATTTTCAAACCAAACAAGACTAGCTTGCCCCTCCCTCCTTCCGTCCCCTCCCTTTTGTGCTTCTGGACACTAACCCCCCACCCCCGCTCCCAAATCCTTCTTGTTGATTATTGGCTGGAACACTGGTTCTGTATGCTCAATGGTGCAGGTGGGCACAGTTGTTTTTGTTGCCGTGTGTAGACCGTGGGCTGTCTACAAAGACTCCTTATTTTTTATACAGTGTGTTCTTGGGACAGGCAGCTCGTGTATAGTGAGAAGAGGTTTTTACAGCGGTTTCTCACTATACTATATTCTCACTATGCGAGCTAGCATTAGCTTCCTAATATAGTCAACATATCTGTGAGCATACTTGATTAGCATGCTGTTTAATAATATTTGCAGTTACATTTCCCTAATAAACACAAGTCACTTAAAGTTTAAAAGTTATGGCAATAACTAAGACTAAATAACCAAATAGTGTCAGCTAGGTTTGCATAATCTTCCTCAAAACTGCTTCAATACTACCAACTCTGAAATACATTTTTTATTGTGATGCTGCCGTTACTTCCTGTTAACTTGATCTATTTTCACAAGGCGGCTTTTTCACACAATACTAAAGTCATTACTAGCTTAGATCTTTCACAAGTTGTAATGGTGCAACCGAATTTGAATCTAGCAAGTAGTTACTCAGACTTTATGGATTTAGAAGTAACTGTTGCAACCCAATGCTGAACTTTAAATATAGTTGCCGTCGACACTCCTTTTGGTATGTGTGAGTCATGCTGTAGCCAACAACGAACAACCAGTACCAACTGTATTTCTTTCAAACACACTATTTCATGGTTCAAAGTGTTCCACAGTCTCCAAATCAAAGATTGTTAAGCTTTGAAATTGCATTTTTGTCCAACCCGCTGAGAAAGTTGCGTCTGTGGAGCAGTTGTTACGGATTTGAAAGGGGGTATTTTAATGCAGCATGATGGGCGATGTGGTGTCCTGCAGTATGTCAGGCAAAACATTTTGATATCAAACATGAAACAATTTACTTCCAAAATTTCTATATATACACTGTATATATATATAAAAAACTGGCATCAAAGTGCAAGCAGATGGGGGATAGCTCATCCCAGATTGCAAAGCCTTTTCAGGAGACAGAGGCAACAATAACAACATTAACAAATACACTTCTATTAGTTCTGTAATTTAGCATCTTTGTTCCTTCTAAAACATTACAAGACTGTTTGGAAGACATTACTTATTCATCCAAATCGAATCTTCATCTCTCAAAGCCAGTACAAGTGTATCTGAAGTCTGACTGTGCAAAGGCAATCAATGAGCCTATAAAATCAAGCAGCTTTGGGACTAAGACACATTAAAAGGAGGAAATATCAATTGGACATGGGGACAAGGGAGCAGATAAGCCCATTGAAAAGGAAAAAATATATATAAAAGTGATTCAAATACTGGGATTAGAACTTTATTACATCGCCTATTGGTGACCAGATAAATACTCCCCGTCGAGTGATATTTCCAGCCATAAACAGAGCAGCACAGGGCAGTTTTATCAAATGTTATATCGTACCAACAACAACTACATTACTATAATACAGTTCTCCTTTTAGTTCAACTGTTCAAGGGAGTTTATTGCCATCAGGGATACAGTTGCAGAGGGAGCTGGAAATGAGCATGTTTACAGCAGCAAGCATGGAAAAATAAATAAAGTAACAATCTAATCAGTGCTGATCTAACCACAAGGTGCCAGATCGGTGTCTTTTAACACCCAGTCCCAAAACTGAGTTCATGTACTCCAGGAATTCAGCTCTGTGTGAGGTAGATGGAAATTACATAGCTTAAAATGAGCAACAACAAAAAAAAAAAAAGATTTTTGATGCAAATTCAAGTAAGCTTAGATAAGAGAAGATACATTGTCCATGCTCACCCCCTTATTAAAACATATGCACACACACTTAGTAGAGCACACATTCACAGCTCCACAGAGAATAAGGCTATCAGAAACAGAAATACTTTATCGATCCCCGAAGGGAAAATCTGTGTTACAGTTGCAAGAAGTATATAAATACCAGAGAAGAAATATAAATCAAAAAAATATAAGAAGTGTCGATATGTACGGTAATGTGTAGTTAGGACGCATGAATTCGATACATGTCTTTAATAAAGTACATGCATTTAATTATATATAATTATATATAAAATATAGTAAATTTCCACGTAATTATGCATGCTGTATAAAGAAATCATCTTTAATTTCTCATGTCTAGCTTTTGCCAAAGCTTAGTCTGTAATAGGACACTTTCATCAAATTGATCCTAAGCATTACCGTCATTAGCAGCAATTTCATCTGGGGTCATGGCTGCATTATTTATAACTAAGTTTCATTTATTAGGGTGTGTGTGCGTCTGTGTAAGTTTGTATGTTTGCCATATGAACGACTCCGCCACAAGTCCACGAATGCATCCTTTCATGCACCTTCAGTCTCTGGCTTTAAATGATTACTGGAAATGGGATGCAGCAGCGTTTGACTACACACTGACCCAGACACGCTGTATTCATAATTCACCGTTGTTCCACTGCATGAAAATGTCACTGAATATATGGCAAATGAACAGTAGCTAAATAGATCAGAAGTAGGGGTACTACTTTACTTTGGAACGCAATGGAGCATGAACGCCTTACACTCCAGTGCATATATATATATATATATATATAAAAGTTAGAGAGTTAATTTGCCAGACCAATTACTGCCTAGTTTGCTTTGTCAAGAGGCAGACCATTACTTAAAATTGATTATCTGTATCGCCTTAACTTAAGAGTTTTACCCATGAAAAACGAGGAGGGAAAAAAAAGTCTATTTTCTGTTCATTGGCTTTCTGTCCAAGCTACTTTTCATTGATGTTCCCCAACTCGTGCAAACACACACAAACACGCATGCACAGCGCTGTGCCCCGAGACATATCCGCCCACACTCACACTAACAACATACTCAGACTCAAAGTTCTAACTTGTGCACAAACACAAATAAATAGTAAAGAGAGGAAACCAAAAAGTAAGCAGACTGTGTTCTCCCCAACTGTGCCCTGTTATGTTTGAGATTGCGAGTTAATGAATATGAAACAGAATAGGGGATGTTGGATTCCAAAATGTTTCACTTGCGGATCTTTTAGATAAATCAGGAAGTTGGCCGTCATGTTCTGAACATCAGGGTTGAAGAGGCACTGCTCATGCTTGTACAGTGTGCACAACCCGTCTATGTGTACTCCACTTTTCATTAATGGAGATTTTGATTTGAGATCAAGCCATCGGAAACCAGTACAGACACTGAGAGTGTTACATTAGCACGTAAGTGTTGCTTTTCTAGTATTTGAGGAAGTTAGTGTAAGTTCAAAACGCTGTGGTCCTGATTTGTGTGTGTGTGTTTGTGAGTTTGTCTGTCTCTGTGTACTGTACTATGTTGGTAATGACTCCCCATCGGACCATAGGGAAGCAGTGAATCCAGCAGCAAAGAGATCAACAAATCAAACAAACATGTGGATTCTACCCTTAATTAAGTCAAAGTAAAAGAAAAAAAAGATAATTATTTTAAAAGTCAACCACATCAAGTTCATTAAACACGGTTATGTATCTCTGCTACCACCCCAACATTCTAAGTCTACTTGAATTTGGTGTGATCCCATTCAGGCAATCCCAGGAGTGCCCCTACACCCCTCCAGAACCACATCGGGAAACATCAGAGGAAGAAAAAATGAAATAATAAACGGAACATAACACAGCAACCAATATCCCATCAAAGGAGCGGCTGAGGATATTAATATCGACACTGAATGGAAAATGAGGCACTTAGACATACAAATCGCGTTGGCACATTTGCATAAAAACAAGATTAGCATATGCACCGACAGGGAAGGAAAATGTTCCTCTCGTTACTTGCTTTTTCTTTTTTTTAGGGAAGATACGTCAGTAAACACTGACTGACTCCTAACTCACCTCATATGGGGGCTAAAAATGTACACAATGACATTGTATTACATTTTAACTCAAATTAAACCTCAATAACAACACAGTATTCATACCGTACATCCTGTGTGTGCAAAGATAACTTTAATTGAAACATATTCAAACACTCGAGGAACGTACAGATTTATGCGGCACACGTGGAAATGAATGAGCACCTACTAAGGTTTAAGTCCACCACACAAGAAGGTCAAGACTTCCTGGACTGCCTATCCATTTTTATTCACGTATATGTGCGCATATGTGCCTAGCAAATCAGGACGATCCAATTTGACCCTGTGTTCCTCATCTATTAACTCCTAAGCAGCTAGTAGAAAGGGCTTGTCCAATGATGGGCTTCTATAACCTTAGTGGCTAAGGACCAATGACTACACCCCAAGGTGTGACAGTGGGGTGTAGAGGCCACACTTTCACTTTAAGTTATCTGTCCCCAGAGACGTTATCGCTCCTGACTTTTCATTTAATAGCCTGCCATCCAACACATCACTGTCATATTAGAATGGCTGTGCATGAATTTTCCTGTGATGCACTCTCTTAGGAATCACTGGGATCAGAGAGGTCATCTTAGAGACTTCCCCACTGTCAGCCAACCAGAATGGAGGGCTTTCTTCCTCTTTGGCAGGCAGGGACAAGGTAGACGTTTTTTTTATTGTTGTTCCTAAGACAGACCCACGGTCAGTCACCAACTGCTGCCCCAGAAAGCTGGTGGAGTACACAATCTGACATTATATCTGGCTAAGACTTGATATTCTTGATTCTTCTGAGTTGCCAAATACTCTCTTCTGTTACAGTGGACCACTACAAAGATCCATTGTGTCCTTTTGTCCTGATAGTGATCTAGCTAAACATGTCGATTCGACTGTGGTTTTGGCTTGACTCATGTAGGTAAAGAAACCCAGTGATGAAGTTGTTCATCTACTTTGCAAGCTCCACCCCAGATGCATTTCCATATGTCACAATGTCTTTCCTGATGCAAACTTTGACAGGACAAATGTCGAAGGCAAGATTTTCCACAATGTCCATGCTGTTGGTCCGTAGGGACATTTCTTCCTCCTGTCCCGCTTAAAAAAAAATGCAAGTGGACAGGCAACATATTGTGAAGCTAGCAGATAACTTGACCGTCGGCATTCTGGTGAAGACTATAATACCGGAGCCTTGAGCTTAATGTAATGTTAAACTCCTATAACACTGTCGGGCTCACAATGGAAAGTTATTGAAAAGATAAAAATTTAAAAACAATGATACAGCAGAACGAGAGATATTGTCTTTTACATTCCATGCATTCTTGTACCCAGAGGGCAACTAAATTGGGTGTGTTTTCAGGTGTGTTGTGCTAGTAGTGGCTAACGTAGCCTCGAGCAGCTAGCGCCAAACAGAAAGAAGAAGCGTGATACAGAGGTGTCAACACCTCCAACCAACGCTGCCTCATGCGCCACCACAACTAATCTGACTTCACACAGCATAACACACATATGCAGTAGTCATATGCAAGTTCCCCATCAACAGGTCCTTCCACACACTCCCAAACTTCCTCAAGTATGGTAATAAAACAAAACAATAGCTTTACTACCTTCTGCAGGTGAAAGATTGCTAATATGGTGGGTTCGCTACAGCATTAGATGATGCTTCAACTGCGTTTTACTGTGCAACCCCTATTTTTGTCATCCTCTGGTTGGGGACTGAGCAGAAGTAGTGAATTAGAGAATGGACAGAGGCTAGGCAGGAGGGAGCCGGAGCCATATGGGATTTCAATTCAATTGCAATCAGAACAACCAATCAAATCAGAGCAGGACAGGCAGTACTTCACAATTTCATCTAGTAGAGACCTACATTGCCAATCAAACCAGCAGAACTCACATTATTCAGGATGAGCGCTACACAAAGTTCCCTCAGTGACTTCATCTGGCTTGATTGTGTTGTGTGTTGCGGAGGAAAAATGGATGAGGTGCCCTTCATTTTGCTCCTGCCTTTTTGTTGCAAGCAGATAGGCTTGAATACACTCACCGTGATTGGCAGAACATGTATGCATAGGAAAATGTTATTTGATTAGTTGAATATATTTTGGAGCTGCCAGTGCATCTAAAACGAAAAATGAATTTCTCTGAAGTCAATAGAAATCTGTGAACGTCGTAGTAAAGTAGTTTATTTGTAGTTATCACCAACACAAATTCAATATAAATTCAACAATTCCACTGTTTGTTTGTTGTTAGTTTAGTTTTCATTGTAAATTGTAATAACTTTGTCTGCTTATTACGCTCTGTTAGAGGATTTCTTTTTAATTTACTACACTAAACTAGCTGTGTAGACATGAGTAGACATTGATATACAGTAGATAGAGACAAGACAAGGGAAATTACAACAATGCTATCCAAAGGGAGAAGTATGAAGTCCTGAGCTCTGGCAGGTCTAATTGACTTGCTGACATCGAGCTAAGGTCTCACGTCTCTCTCCCTCTCCCTCTCCCTGAGCTGGCCAGTAGTGTGAATTGAAATGACAAAATGACATTCTCATTCTGTAGCTTCTTTCCTGCTGCACCATGGTTAAATATATTTTTGGCAGAGCAGATCCCATGTGATGTGTGTGATTGTGTGATTGTGTGTGTGTGTGTGTGTGTGTGATTGTGTGTGTGTGTGTGCGCGCGTGTGTGTGTGTGCGTGTGTGGGTGCATACCGCCTACCTTCCTCAAAAGTGATGGAGTTTCCCACTGTCATTATTTTCTTCAGTTTTACAGCTTTCTTAACACATTGTAAATAGACGAGTAGATGCTGTAGTGCTCAGTGAGGTTCTAAGCAGAGAGCTTATTTTCTAAAGCTGTATTTAGTAAATTTTACCATGTACAAAAAAAACTAAAACAAAACCAAGGCCTACAGCATATTCACATATGTATTTGGCCATCATTTTTGCAACACGGCTGAACATATTTCATTTATTATCTCAACTTTTAATCCATACTTAGTGTCACAAAGGCTGGGAGCATATCCCAGCCTGCCATATGGACAGGAAGACATCCTGGAGATGTTAACAGTCCATCACAGATTTTAAAAAAAAAGCATCCAAAGTCATCATCCGTCCCACTTGCTTGTCTGCAATGCGAATCACATCACATAAACTCCACATACAGTAAATGAAGCTTAAACCCTCACCATTCTTGCTGTAAGAAAACAGTTAGGTGTCGAAAGTCAGCCGATGGAGAATTCGGTAAACATACCTGAGCCTGTGATCCCAGGTTCACCCGGACAGGATGCCGTGTTGTTGCACATCCGCGTTTCCCGCAGGGCTCCGCTGCACAGCGTCCCATAGGGAGAAGAAACGCATGAACGCGTCCTCACTTGCCAGCCTTGACCACAAGTGAGAGAACACACACTCCACTGTGACCACTCCTCTGCCGCAGGGTCACCTGAAGAGCAAGACGGAGGTGGACAAAGACAAGGTAATTCTCAAGGATTCCCCTTTCCTGTTTCTACGACTCAGACGGATCACAAACGTTCGAGAGGAAGGGAGTTTTTTGTTTCAGCGTGATCGTGAGGTTTCTGGCCCCGGAGCTCAGAGCAAATTTACCCAACTGCAGGCTTTAAAATGTTAATGTGCCTGTTGTCTCATAATAATAAAGATATTCAACTGTTTATACTGTGTAATTGCAATAAATGCAGTGCTGTATATTGCATATGTATATTACTCAGAAGACTCATATAGTCAAAAGCCACAACAAAAGAGTTAAAGGAACTTTCAGTGGCGATGACGAGAGAGAAGTACTTCCAATTCACCCAGAACCGGAAGCATCAAACACATTTGTTTGTGTTATTGATTCCTTTCTTTGCTTTTTATTTACTGAAATAAAATGAAAATTCCCTTGGATGACTGTGACACCATTGCAATATTACTACAATAAAAAAAACAACACAAAAACAAAATTGCAATCCATACAAATATCAAGAGAAAACCTGGGACTATGACAAATGATGAGGCGGCTTTGTGGTTACAATAACCAAAGAGTCCCCACAAAAGTCTGTACTTACAGGAGCTAAATTGTTTAGTTTTCCCCCCTGGATAGAAGTTAAGGCAGCCCGAGATCTATGGTAAAGTTTCACAGTGTATAATTTTGACATTCCTGCATGCAATGCAGGTATAGACTGGGTATTTGCATATGTCATTAACTGATTTAAGTTTCTTAATTTGTAAAACCCCTTGATTGAATATTCATAAGGACAATTTTCCAAGAGATCTTTGAGTTAGCGATTCAACGATATTAAAACCCATGGAAGGAGGGTAACACGTATGATCCCAAAGCTAAAATGGATTTAAACCAAAAGGATGGCTTTACTGTAGATGGTAACATGGTGGCATAGATTGGATGTTCACACATCTTTGTAGGGGATTTTGAGTTCTCCAGGCAGCTGTGGAGAGACTCCCATTGTTCCCTCCGAGTCACACCCTTGAAAGCAAAAAAGCCAAGTGTGAAGTCATCCCGCGTCGCTCTTTCTAAATTGTTTATGAGCGCCGTGTCCTTTGATGGAGGCGTCTTCACATGACAAAGACGCAAATCAAATTAATTGCATGTCCGTTAATCGCATTACATCTTCATTAACATGCCGTGAGTCAGGGCTTAAGCTCATCACACATGCCTGGAGGAGTCTAAGAATGGGGGGGGGGATAGAGTTTAAAAGGACAAGTCAGGGGTTTCCCTCATGGTGGGGACTCTCTCCTCCACACAGTGGTAGCTGATTATGGTACTGATGTGGTTGTGGAATGTGAGCGTGTGTGAGTGTGTGTGCGCGCGCGCATAAGTGTGCATATGTGCACAAATTAGTATATGACCTATTCTATTGTTGTTGAAGCAGCCACTATGTAATGTCATGTATGTATGATGCAGACTCCCATGCATATATACTGTAAATGTGACATCCTGAAAATGTATCATGTCATGTCATGAATAAATCCTTCTTTTTTTAAATCCTAGTAATTATATAAGATTTTAAAGTCATACACATGCTCATACTGAACATATTCGCACATGTGAATGGTGGATCATGTGGTAGCTGCCCGGGAGTTCAGCCATGCTTCAGAAGGTAAATGTATAATCATCCCTTTAATTTTAGTTACAAATACAGCTTGGTAAAAGTCAAGTTGGCTTCTTTTATTCCAGGCTGCGAACTCCTGCACACATCACATTACTCACCAGTTTGTGCCTGAAACACACCTGGCTGGTCCGCTGACCGAGGTCTCTGGGTCTTCACCTTCAGATCGTCATCATCATATGGGTCTGAAATAGACAGAGATTTTACTTGCATTTCCCTTTTCTTTTCTTTTTTTCATGTCTTGAATTGCACAGTGAAATCCAATGAGAGGCTGAATGTGTAAGATTATAAATACTGGTGTGTAGATGTCTCTAGTTGGTTTACTACATGCATTTGTGCCATGGCATACAGAAGGTTGGTTTTAAAGCTGTAGTAAATGAGTGCTCATCAGTGTCCACGTTGTACATTCAGAGAAGTCAAAAAAGGCAATTTGTTTAGCACATCCAAAGCAAGACTCTGGCAAAACAAAAATACCAACGCCTACATGTCGTTGGCTTGCTCTTTGCTGCAGAATATTTAAAGAACAGGCTGATCCATTTCAGCACACTTCGTGCAGAAACATAACATAATGTCAAGTCTGCAGTATCAGAAAATCGTGAGGAAGTATATTCCAACTCCCTTATTTGCTTTGAGGCAAAACATGAAAATTTACAGATTGAAATGCTATGTGAATTAAGTGAGCAAAAATAAGAACACTTTCAAAAAAAAACTTTGGGGTTTGGTTATGACACTATAAATATTAAAAACATGCAGCTACACTGGAGAAAAGACTGGATCTGATTTATCAGAGGGCTGATTTGAAGTGGAACACCTCGCATAAATGGTGAGAATTTGTGGAAACAGAACGATTGCCTAGGGAGAAAGTATGTCGAAAATAAATCATGCAACATATCTAAGCCGGTTTTATCTCTGTTGGTACAAACATACGGAGGCATGAGCACAGTCTGTTCTGATCGATGCAAATGGATTTGTAGGCTTAGTTCCAGCAACACAAGACTTAATCAAGTCCCTCGACGGGGGAAACAATCCTTGATTTAGCAGATCTTTTTCACTTGGGTACTTCTTGCCCATGGGAGTTTTTGCAGTGTTTTTTTGCAAAGAAGCTGAGACACACAGGGTATCTTAGGTAGACTAACCATTGTGAATGTGTGTGTGTGTGTGTGTGTGTGTGTGTGTGTGTGTGTGTGTGTGTGTGTGTGTGTGTGTGTGTGTGTGTGTGTGTGTGTGTGTGTGTGTGTGTGTGTGCTACTCTATTAGAGAGCGCAGAAGTGATTGACACTGAAATTTCCTTGCTCTAGCTTTGTCAAGGAGTTGACCTGAGGAAGTATGGAAGGCCGTTTTATTCAATATTAAATAAATAAATACATGAATAAATAAATATGACTTTGAAATACATCATGAAATAAAAAAACTAGGCAATAAATACATAATTACGTCATGTAAATATTCACATAAAATGAATCTGTTATATATTAAAAGGTTTCACTTCTAATACTTGTAAGGTACTTTTATTTCATAAGTTTATTTATTTCAAGAGACTTTTATTTCATAAATCCACATTTGTTTATTTCCGTGAACTTTTATTTCCTAAGGGCAAATGTATTTATTTTCCTCTCTATATATATTTCCAATTCTTATATGCAAAAAGGGTGGCTTGGCTATCTCTCCCATTCAGAACAGAACCATGGGTAAAAACGACTGACGGCTCGTGGGGCTCTACTCAGCGCACAGTCACCTATTCTGGGGCAAGTGAACCACCAACTAGCGCTGACCTGATGGGGCAACACTCCAGGCAGTGACTGTGCCCTGCACCCAGCACACAGTCACCTATTCTGGGGCAAGTGAACCACCAACTAGCGCTGACCTGATGGAGCAATACGCCAGGCAGTGACTGTGCCCTGCACCCAGCACACAGTCACCTATTCTGGGGCAGAATAGGTGAATAGAATAACTCTTAGAGCGGTCGTCTGCCCGCTAGCTCACTTAACAATGCCTCGGCTAATGTGTGCCACGTCCACTGATCCGACCTCTCAATAATTCAAAAAATTCCCTTTGGAACAAAAAGTATAACCTTTTAATGTATTTATTTAACTAACTTAATCATTTTTATATGAATATTTACATTTATTTCATATATACTGGATGTACTGTAAAGTATTGCCTCATTCATTTATTTCATGATGTATTTCAAAGGCTTATTTATTTATGTATTCATGAATTTATTCATTTAATACTGAATTAAATGGCATTCCATAAGGAAGAACAAACACATGAATGCATGGCACATCCTTCTGTGCATCCCCATACACACACATAGACAGACAAGCCTGTGAATCAGGCTGAGAGTCTGTGTTGATTGCTCAAACGCCCATTCCAACTAGCCCTCTAATTTGGTCTTTTACTGAAACAACTCTTTGTGAAGGAAAAAAACACAGTTTTTGTGTCCTCTAGCTCTTCTATTCATGCTGTCTGACTCTCCCTCCCATTTCCTTGTTTTGTGCACTGTTCTTAGTAAGACCACTTGTGCTTAAAGGCCAAAGTAAAATATATAATTACAGGAACAATGTAATCATTTTGTTTGTGTGCTCCAGAAAATGTTGGTAGCTGCAGCCGGCTACAGAGGTAAAGGAATGATTCTTGTGCGCGTGTTGAATTTAGCGCTCTGAAAGTATTTTAGAAGACAAAGAGATCGCCTCAGTGCTTAAAAAGACAGAATATTGTTTTTTTAAGTAAGGGTTTTAACTTTTAAAGCAATATCTTACACCAAAATTAAACCTTGTGCCAAGATATCTTACTCCTACAGTAGATATTTGTGGCTTGCATTTCCACAGTCCCTCACTAGAGACAATAATACTACCCCCCCGCTATCTGGTCAACATTCATACAACAGAGAATGGCACAAACAAAACTTGTGTTTAATTTGCAAAGACGAACTTTTCACCTACCCTACTGCTTTTCCCGTCCAGCTCCTTAATAATCCAGTCAATTAGAGCAATAGGATTAATTATTGACTGCTAAACCCTCCACCGGACAGCGATTATCCATTCATTGCTAAGCAACCGTAACTAGCCACATAGGGTCTGTTGACGTGGAATATGTCCCCATGTGGAAACTGCATGCATAATAAGAGCAAAACTTGATATTTCAGACGTTTGGACGGTGGCTTTTTTAAACTGTTTTTCTGCTCTAACATAAACTGCAAATGATGGCATGCCCAACTAGCTTGATCTGCAGTTAACCTATATTTTAACATTATGTATGTAGCTATCATGTGCATACATTTAAAAGCCCTTTATAGAGTTATTATTGTAAATCAAATTGGCTTGAAATGATAAAACGTCAGCTGGAGGGGGAATTTTCAAACAGTTCACACAGTTTAAGCGTTAACATTAGAATGAACAAACGTTGGCTTGCTACGGCTGATAAAATCTGATTGTGCCTGTCATCATTTCAGCGGATAAATGCCACAGTTGTGGGCTGACATGGACAGCTTTTGTTTATGTCTGTGTGAAGTTGAAGACCAGTTGTTTGAAGGGCATAGCAACAGTAATTAAGGAAGGACGGAGTTTAGCCACAAAGCTAGCAATAGAGCCCATGTTCTTAGCAAAGCATGTGCTGCTAATATTTCCACCCCACTGATCTACTAAAGTATGTTTGGTAGGTTTAAGGTCTGACCGCCTGCTGGAAAGATTCAGGACTCATGATGTTGGAAAATAAATGGCACACATGGTACCACAAACTTCAGCAAGATAAGTTCCGGAATTTCACTTTAAACAATTCAAAAAATAAATGTAATTGTTTTAAAAGTGACAGAGGAAGTGGCACTCTCTATCAGGGAGTTGCTGAATCATTTTCTGGCAGAATTGGGTCCAAATGAAGCCCCGTGTGTGGGTGTAAAACCTGCACCTCGGTGCTTATGAGACCCTGAGGTCAGTGAAGCAGGAGTAATGTCTCACATTAAATGACCAGTCTCTCTCTCTCTCTCTCTCTCTCCCACTCTCTATCTCTCCCCAGGCGGACTACGGACACAGGTTTGGAGTCCGGCACAATCAAACGTTAAGATCAATATGGATAAACCTCCTGAGAGTACTGACCTTTACAAACCTCACAATATAGTTTAATGTCCTGGACCGCACTTTAATCGACACATCATATCACACTTCATCAAACGCCCTCACTTATCCTTACTTTTTCTACCCATTTCATCTCCAGGGGAACCTATTTTCTATCTATAGCTGGCAGTATCACTTTCAATTGTGAGCAGGGTCGATAAGCCGTGTGACTGGTCGGGAACAGAGGTGGATTTTTATGTTATTTTACTTGTAGTAGTGCTGATGTTTGAGTGTCCTCTGACAGAAATGTCAGTGAAGTGAAAACCCCGTTTTAGAGCCTGGGCAAATCAACAGATCACCTGTGCAAGAAAAATATAACATGATGTAAATCCAGTACAGATTTGAGTCGCGCATGCGTCAAGTAGCATACAAGATGCTAACGAGAGAAAAAAAATACAGAAAAAAAATGGACCTTCTTAAAGAAGTTTGTTCACTGCTGGCTACAAGTAAGCATCAAACACAACAAAGGTTGTCAGTTGAATGGCGTTTTGAGCGTTAGCAATCAAACAATCATAGGTAGCTGAATCACTTTTGAAATGACTGTTAGCTTAGCTACAAGCTAGCAGTCAAACAAAACAAAGGCTGTCACGTTTTAAGCTAACTTTAAAAATCAAACAACTATGGATATCATGGCAATCTAATCAAAAACAATGTAATGGAGTGGGTGGCATGTTAAGAGTTACTAGTTATGTGTAATACTATGTTTCCAGATGTTTGTTTGGTTAGTGAGACAATGATGAAACAGAGTTAAACTACTGGGATTTTTCAGTAAACATTCTGTTAAAGCCACCTATGCAAGTCGATCTATGACGATGATTTGTTTGAGTGTTTTCTGCTAGTCTGGCAGCAGGATTTAGCCTACATAGGGATGTCTAAGGGCACATCTAATAGTTTTCTAATTTCGGTGTTGGGTACCACCTGGGTGTTGTCCACTAATAAATTGTCAGTGATGCCATTACCTTGGGGTGGCAGTAGCTCAGTCCATAGGGAGTTGGGTTGGGAACCGGAGGGTCACTGGTTCAATCCCCGTATGGACCCAAAAAGTTGGGAGCGTGGATTGGTGGCTGGAGAGATGCCAGTTCACATCCTGGGCACTGCCAGGTGCCCTTGAGCAAGGCACCGTACCCCCCCCGACCGCTCAGGGCGCTGGTTCAGCTGGCAGCCCACTCACTCTGACATCTCTCCATGTATAGTGCATGTATAGGTCCTGAGCATGTGTGTGTATTTCAGGCCTGTGTGTGAGTACTAACAAAAGTGTGTACACAGAGTGTAGTGCAGTAATTTCCCCATTGGGGACTAATAAACAAATTATCTTATCTTATCTTATCTACCTCTCCCTATAGCATACATTATTTGGCTGCTGTGGCTCAATGGTATAGCGGTTGCCTGCCAATTGGAAAGTTGGTGGCTCAATCCCAGACCTTGTAGTCCAATGTCAAAGTGTCCTTGGGCATGACGCTGAACCCTGAGTTGCCCCCGATGCTGAGCATCGGAGTGTAAATGTGTGTGTGTGTTTATCGGATGAGCAGGTGGCACCTTGTAAGGCAACCTCGGCCACAGTGTATGAATGTCTGTGAATAGTGAATGGTTCCTGTATGATTTAAAAGCGCTTTGAGTAGTCATTAAGACTAGAAAGCGCTATATAAATACAGCACATTTACAGTACATAAAGTGACCATCTGAATGCCTTATTATTGTATTTAGTGATAGAGGGATTTTATCGGCCGGCCAATATAACGTGCCGATATTGGCGTTTTTTTACGTGTATTGGCATCGTGTTGCCGATACACATGTTATCTGTGTTGCTGAAGACGCTGCAGTTCACGGGCAAACCGGGCACTGCCCCTCCACCGCTAGCACCATGGCAGTCTTAAATTACAAATCAAGCACTTTATTTCAATGGCTACTTTTCAGGTTTATTGTTTTCTTAAGTGATTTAAATTATTGTTAGAGTATATCTGTCTTATAATGTTTCAACAAGCAATGTATCATCAAGGCTGCGTTGTAGATGTTAATGAAAGCCTTTTACCCTTGTACAGTTAACCTTATGCAGTGCACCCATTCACATGATGCACATTGCACACAAAATGTGGGTGATATGAATGTAAGATGATTGCAGAAGTGACACTAATCTGTGTTTTTGTTTATTATTTTTGAAGAAATGGCAGCGCAGATTCTGAAAACTAAGCAGGGTTTACATTTTACCGATGTGAATTGAGGGAGAAAAAGCAGTATCGGCTCCAAATGTCGGCAGCACGTATCGTCATCTGCATCAAAGAATCCATATTGGTTAATGCCTAAACACTATTCCGTTTCAAAATTACAGTAAACAAGTGTCCACTCATGTTAAAGGTAATCGTTTAAAAATGCAAGTAGAAAGTCATTACAATCTGTCAAACTGCTTATTAATTCCACATATTGTAAGATTGACTGTTTATTCGAGGATAACTACTTGATTTGTTTGCCTGGTTGGAACCCAACTGCTAAGAATAAAGCAATGGTTCTCAAAAAGGACATTTTCTCTATTTCTTCCCAACAAATAGTTGACAAAAGTATGTAGAAGCCCGCTGAGCATCACATTTCCCTCTGCAGGGAGAGGCTTTATGGGCTTCCTCAACTTAAGGCAAAGAGCGGTGGGATACCCACCATAAACACATATATTGAACATCTAAATACACACATTAGCAGTGACACCAAAAGCTCAAATATACCTTGATGTGGCATACACACGTTGAGACACACACACACACACACACACACACAATAGGAAGTAAATATGGCTAATAAATAAACGTCATGCAGTAAAGCAGTTTTGAGCCTGTACAAAGCATCATACTGGGGAATGGGGATTGGGGCAGAGCCAGTTAGAGCCACAGGCTCCTTTGTCAGACTGAGCCGGGATTTAAGCCTGCTGAGAACACTGTGTGTGTG